>NC_067163.1:9564166-9811666 GCF_903995435.1 Acomys russatus
GTTTTGTGAAATCCATGGCCTAAAAAGCACTTGGGCTCTGTGGGTCTGAAATGGAATTATTACAAAGGAAACAGCTTTGAAGTAGAAGCTCTGTATCATAAAAGTCCTAAATTTTCAGAGCTTTTTATTTTGCTAAGAAACTGAATGTACAAAAAGTAATAAAGATCAAGCATGTCTTTTTATCTGAGTTTAAAAGCAAACAACAGTAGGAAAATCGTGACTCTGAGTTAAACTTCCAGTAATGAAAACACTATGCTCTGCCTAAGAACCAGGATAATATATTTCCAACCTTAATAAGTCAAAGCTGTTTGCAAAACTTACTTTTGATGTTGACATTTCAGAAACCACTCCATTTATCAGTGCTAACCATTTATTTTTCATGAAGCCATACTGAATGGCGTCAGCTTGCATCAGCATCTCTGAGATAGGCTATCGTATTCTATTGCATTATAATAACTGATGCAAAAATATTGATTTTTTTCAAGGATTAAAGCTTAATGCTACAGTTAGTTCCACCAGTTACAATGAGGATATTAAAAGAAGATAATATGCAATTAATAGTTATATATGAATATTTTAAGGAATTCACAGCAATATTTTTATTTATTGTTTGAAGTCTTCATACATGTATACAATGCAGTATGGTCGTTCATAGCCACCCTCTTCCTCCTCCAATTATAGTTCCTTTCTGACAGCCCCTCTCATCACACAGACAAAGGGAGCTAAAAATTACAACATGGAGTGGGAGGGGCTTCAGAGGCTCCACCCCCAGCTGAGGAGCTATTAGTAATTGATGGTTTCAGGAGGAAGGTGAGTCAGGTTTCTTGAGGGTGTTACCCCTGGCTGGTGTGTCATGCTCCAGTGGATGGTTCTATACCCATGTATAAAAGGAAGTATTAATTAGCTCAGAGCATTAAAGAAACAAACAAACAAACAAATAAGCTCAGTGGCATTTGATTCTTTTTTTTTTTTTTTTTTTGCGTGACAAATGGCCGAGAATGACAGGGGACACACATTTTTCTTCTTTTTAAAATAGGTTTAACTTTATTGTTTTCACTAATGTGTATGTGTGTGTATCTGTGTGAGGGAATGCCCACATGTATGAGTTGATCACAGAGGCCACATGAGGATATTAGATTCCTTGGAGACTGTAGTTACAGGCAGTTGTGAGCTAGATGTGGGGACTGGGAAGCGAATCTGGGTCTTTGACTCCCTCAGCGTCAGCATTTCTTATATTCTTTTTTTTTTTTAATTTATTCATATTACATCTCGATTGTTAGCCCTTCCCCTGTTTCCTCCCATTCTCCCCTCCCTCCCACTTCCCCCTTCTCCCCTCCCCTATGTCTGTGATTGAGGGAGACCTCCCCCTATATATGCTCTTAGAATATCGAGTCTCTTCTTGGTAACTTGCTATTCTTCCTCTGAGTGCCGCCAGGCCTCCCCATCCAGGGGACGTGGTCAGAAAAGGGGCGCCAGAGTTCGTGTGAGAGTCAGATCTCACTCTCCACTCAACAGTGGAGAATATCCTGTTCGTCGGCTAGGTCTTGGTAGGGGTTCGAAGCTTACTGCCTATATTCTCCTTAGCTGGTGCCTTAGTTTGAGGAGGACCCCAGGACCCAGATATGCCTGTCATAAAGTTCTTGTAGGTTTCCAGGCCCCTGTGGATCCTACTATTTCCCCATTCTTCCATGCTACTCTCGCCTAAAATCTCAATAGGATGTCCTCTCCTCTGACCCACTTTCTTGATAAGTAAAGTTTTTTATGGGACGTATCCCTTCAAACAGTACCTAGCTACAAATCCGGCTTTACAGAAGTTACTAGAAGGAAAACTCCACCCCAACTGGTCAAGGTATTTGATTCTTAAGTGAAAGAGCCCAGCATGAACCTCAAGCACACACGGAAGTCTCTGGCTCTGTACCTACTTGGGAAACCTGGACTGTGCTGGTGGCCCAAGCACATGGAGTAGACTTTGTTTAGGTGTTGGACCTTAGGAGACACTGCATATGATAGCTCACATGTAGTGCCTGTCATATCACCCTCAGCTGAGACAGTGACGAAAGGTCCACTGCATGCCTCAGAAGAGATCATTTAACAGTTCTTCATTGCTTGGCCAGGAATGCAGGCTATCAAATAAAAGGAGTTGGTCTTTCTAGAATGATGTGAAAACTGAATTCTATTTCTGCCTTTGGAAGTGCAATGTTTACTGTGTCCCCTTCATAGTCCATGAATCCAAGCAGTGCCATTTTTAAAAGTAATTTTGTAAATAAATTAAAGTTAATAGATATGATCCATAGGAGTTTACACACACACACACACACACACACACACACACACACACACACACACACACACACACACACACAAAACAGTTTGGAATTTCACTTAAAGATGGAGAGCAATTTATTCATGGGTGTTTCTCATTGCAGTTTTTTATAACAAAATATGAGGCCAAATTGTTTAGACATCTGAAATTTATCTTTTCTAGCTGTAGAGTCTGGAATTTGAGACTTGGGTACCAGCACGGTTGGGTTCTGATGAGGCTCACAGGCAGCCTCTGCTATTGTGCCCTCATGGTGAAAGATGCAAGAGCGATCTTGGGGGTCCATTGAAGGGGACTCTATCTTGAGCCCTGAGGCTTCCATTCTTTTTGTCTATTCAATTTAATATTTATTGTTACAATTTTCTATTTAATGGAAGTGTGCTGGTTAGTCTTTTTCAATGTGACACAAACGAGCCACCTGGGAAGAGAGAACCTCAGTAGAAGCGTTCTCTCCATCTAACTGGCTCTAGGCAAGTCTGAAGGATGTATTGATTTATTTATTATTTATTCTTCTTTCATGTATTACATCCTGACCACATTTCCCCTCCCAGTCTCTTCCCCTCCCCTCCCCTTCCCTCTCTCCCAGCATCACTGACAGGAAGCTCACACTCACTTGTACCTCCAGCCACAGGGCATCTGATACCTTCTAGCCTCTGAGGGCACTGAACTCATATATGTATCCCCAACATATATATAGTTAAAATATGAAATACATCTTAAAAGGAAGCTGTCTAGAAATAATACCACCTCTTTAACCCGCAGACCATGATTTTGGGGTGCAGAAAAAATTGAAGGTATCTTTGTTATGCACGCATTAAAAAACTTAGAATTTAAAGGCATGGCATGTGAAAAGGAGATGAGTAAGTGAAGTGAATCCAAGCCTTCCTCAGGCTGCCTAGGCTCAGCTGCCAAATTTGAAGGCTTCCCTATAGAACTAGCTGAGGCAGACAGGACCCTACTTAGCCCAATTCTTAGGGGTCCCATATATGCCCTGGAAGCAGTGGGAAGAATGGTGGATGCTTTTCTTGTTTTTGCCACTAGATATTTGCAAACACAAATAAAAAGAATATTTATAAGTAAATAAAAAGAAAGTATATTTTTTCAAAGAAAGAAGCCAAGAGAAAATACACATTATTAAAATGAAGATAGTTAATTAAAAAGAATATCAGTTAAAGCAAAAGAATTAATGAACCAAAAAAATCAGATCAAAAGTATCTCATAGGTAGATACATTTGAAATATGAAGGATCAAAAGACACAGAGTATAAAACATAAGTTTATATTTGACGTGGTGCATAAAAGATAATTTTTGCTGATATCTCTTAAGTACTTTTAATCAATCCAAAAGGCTATGTACATCTATATGAAATACACTTGGAAAACTCTCTCTTTCTCTCCTCCTGCAAACACACTCTATCTCTCTCACACACACATTCTTTCTCTCACACACACTCTCTTTCACGTACATACACACTTTCTCACACACATACACATACTCTCTCACACTCACACTCTCTCACATACACACACTCTTTTACACACATACCCTCTCACATGCAAACTCTCTCTCTCTCACACACACACACACACAGACACACACACACATGCACACACATACACACAGACACACACACACACATACATGCACACACATGAGGATAGCAGTTAGGAAGTAAACCATTAAAAAAAGACTTTCAGTTGCTACCATTATGGCCTCAGGGCCAACGAGGAGATTATTAGCCATCCAGATCTGTAATTCAAAACGTGAAGAGCCTTCTTTTGGCATACTTGCAGAAAGTCATCTACCGAGGAAGCTTTATCCATAAAGATCTCCATAGGCACTTCTGGAGAGTGAACCTTGACCCACACATCCTCTATGTCAACATGTCATTGGCTTATTTTCTTAAAAAGTCAGGAACTTTTTGTTTTCATTATGATGGTGAACTCTACAACAGTTACAAGGAAAAGTTTTACTCCAGAAATTTAGATGAAGCAATTTGGACCCAAATCAATGACTTATAGAGGCTGTTGGGTGGAGAACCACACACCCTGGCCGACTGCTTGCCTGACTGCTTGCTGGAGCATGAGGCTGAGGTGAGTGGCTACAGCTGTGTTTGGCTGATGACTTTTTTGTATGAGGTTCTGGGTGACAAGGTGTAGCCAGAGACCTGAGTCTTATGACCTTGTATTTCTCTGCCACTCTCTGCCTTAGCTCTGCTTTCTGAAGTGAACTCGAGGTTAATTACTGTGTTATGACATGGTAGTACTTTGTTGCCAGCTCTTGATGGTTTTAAACTTAAAACAGAATATAGCAGTGTGTTTTATTGAATGTTACTGTTTTTTCATCATTTCTACAAAATCTAACTTTGTATATGAGTATTTAGTGACTGTGTTACACTTATTATCATTCGTGACATACCAGGCTCTCAAACTTCCAAATTGCTTACAGATACTCATCTAGGAGTGGGTGGAGCTCCCAGAGCCCCTCCCCCATCAGTGCTATGGTTTTTGGTTTGGCTTGATCTTGTACAGGCCTTGTGCACTTTGTCATGGCCACTATGAGGTCATATGCACAATGGTACTGCCATGCCTGGCAAAGGCTGATTTACTGCCGATGTCCAGACCTCTAGCTTTTCTAGTCTTTTTTGTTTCCTCTTTTGAGGAGTTTGCTGAGCCTTGTGGGCAGGGCTATGATATATATACCTGTCCTGTGGAGTTATGCATTCCACGGTCTAACATTCTCTGTGTGTTGACCAGTTGGAGCTCTCCGTACTTAAGTCTGGATTCAAGGTTATTTAGGAAACAGTTACTGAGCCATAGAAGTGACCAGGGTGACTTACTGGTTCAGTTTTACGTGTCCTTGTATTATATATCACAGAGTGGCTGAGTATCAGTTTGCATCTGTCCCAGTCTGGTATCACCTGCTATCTGACCTCACAGCCCACTCTCTACAACAGTGACCGACAGAGCACAGCACGCACAGTGAGGGATGGATTCAAGAGACCAAAGCTCTGAAAGCGCATTTGTTCCCACCACCCACATGCAAGTATGTAGCCTACCACAGACCAAATTAGGCTGAGATTGGGCCCAGGAGCCCAGTCACTCTGGATATGCTCTCCAGGGTTTTACAATGACAAGAAAAGCTCATCCCAGGCCTCTGGAGGCTGCTTATCTCCCAACCAGTCAACATCTTGTCATCGTGAGTCTGCACAGATGGTGGTGCTGACCCAGAAGAACCAGGCAGAACCTTCCCTAAGATGGTGTTGACGGCTGGCTGTGTTCTGAGTTTCCCCTAGAGACCAAGCTCCTCCCATGTCTGGACGGCCTCCCCGTAGGTTTTCTGTTTCGGTTTTATAGCATGACTCTCCTTTTGCACTGTGCAAGGCAAATAACAAAATTCTCAACTGCTCCCATGTCTCAGTACACCAGAAGCTGAAAGAGAGCTGGCCGCTCTGTCAGAATGCTTCATAGGGGTCCGAAATGTTGACAACTACAAACATGAGGCAAGATAGTTAATGCTTCACCTTGTATTTGTTTATCATTTTAAAAGCAATCATATTAAAAAGTAAAGACACACACTGTGTGTGTGTGTGTGTGTGTGTGTGTGTGTGTGTGTTTACACACATATTTTTCAGTGGAGAACAGTCCTCTATTCTCAGGGGAAAAATATCCGTTTCCACCCCAGCATGCAGTTTCTGGAGGGAAAACACATGCAATGGTAGCAGTGAAACGCAGCATCCATTCATCCATTCAGACCAGCAGAGTAAAACCCTGAAGGGTGCAAGGTGACCAAGTTCTTTCTTAGATCTGTAGCTCTCTGATGTGGTTATCTGAATACGCTGAAGGGCTTTAAGTTACACACTTCCCACAAGTTTCTGAAATTAATTTATCAAGTTGCATAGATGCTAGTAGAAGACACGTGGGCCCGTGTTATTCACAGCTGCCCACAATATTCCATTATCAGCTTTTTGTTTGTATGTGTAGCCAGTGTGGCCACTAGTCAGTGAAGACTAGAGCGGTGGGTCGGCCAACCCACTGTTGAGGTTGGTTTGAACATTAAAAGTGAATGTAAAACCTGCCACACTGTTCTCAAAGACATGATCCTCATCACACAAAGGTCAGTAGACCAGTCAGTCCTATGACCTGAGGTTAGGTGGTCACTCATCTTTATAACTACATATCTGTTCTTGAGAAGGCATTGGTGACTGAAGGCTGTCATTGTTCAGTATGCACTGGTTATAGACACATGAGTAGCTAGTGGAGATTGGCGTTGCATTTGTCATTCTTAAAGAATTGCTGGCTAGTCACTGATGATGGCTGTACACCCCTTGCTGCAGGTGGATGCCAACCCGCCCTTTACAGAGGACAATGCTGGGAAGCAGAGCCATGCAGAATGTGGCCTTGCACATGACACAGGTGCATGGCATTCTCACAGGACAAGGTCCCTAAAATCATGTTCAAATTGCATTTGGAGTTCCCTGGCAGTGTTGGACCAGGGATTAAAACAATAGTGCCCCCAATCACCTTCAAGGAATAGTGATGGCTATAAGGCTGAGGGCTTGCTTCCCAAAAGAATTCCAGAGGCATGTGTGTTTTTTTTAAAAAGAAACATCAAGGCAAACTGTCCTGTCTTTATGGGAAAAACAATTTTCTGTGATCAGAGATGACCTTTGAGTTAGTTAAAGATATACCATGTTTTGGTGGTCTACTTAATTTGCTTCACTGCTTTTGTATTTTTCAGGCAAGGACTTACTTTGTAGCCCATGTTGGCCTCAAACTCATTATGTAGCCCAGGCTACCTTTATAACCCTCTATTCTATTCCATCACCTACCTAAGTGTTGGGGCTACAAGTATCGCCATTACACTTGTAAGACAGATGATTAAGTGTGCTGATTTAGCATTTGTGCCTTATAAATGTTGAAAGTCTGAGGTCAGAGTGTCAGCACAGTGGGGTTCTTTGTAGGGTCCTCTTTAATATTGGGCAGCCTGTCTTCACAACATAAAAAGAGGGCCTAACCATTGCGTTGTTTTCTTTGTTTCTAATTTATTTATTTCATCCCTGAGTTTGATGATTTCTAGTCATCTACTCCTCTTGGATGTGTCTGCTTCTTTTTGTTCTAGAGCTTCAGGTGTGCTGTTAAGTTCCTAGTATGGGATCTGTCCAGTTTCTTTATAAAGGCACTTAGTGCCATGAACTTTCCTCTTAGCACTGCTTTTGTGTGTCCCATAAGTTTGGGTATGTTGCACCTTCAGTTTCATTGAATTCTAGGAAGTTTTTAATTTCTCCTTTTATTTCGTCCCTTGCCCAAAGGTCATTGAGTAGGGAGTTGTTCAGTTTCTGTGAGTTTGTAAACTTTCTGTTGTTTCTGTTGTTGTTGAGTTACAGCTTTAATCCACGATGGTCTGAGAAGATGCAAGAGATTATTTCGATTTTCTTGTGTCTTTTGGGGTTTGCTTTCTGACCAAGTATATAGTCAATGTTGGAGAAGGTTCCATAAGGTGCTGAAAAGAAGGTGTATTTTTCTTTTGTGTTTAGGTAAAATGTTCTGTAGATATCAGTTAGGTCCAGCAGCTTCATGATGTCTATTAGTTTCAATCACCTGTCTATACACAAGCATGAGACATTGAATTCACCAAATATCACTGTATTAGGATCGATATTTTATTGAAGCTGTAGCTGTGCTTCTATTATAAAGCTTAGGTGTCATTGTATTTGGTGCATAAATGTTTAAAATTGTGATAGTCTCTTGGTGGCTTTTTCCTTCAATGAGTATGTGATGTTCTTCCCTATCTCTTCTGATTAGCTTTGGTGTGAAGTTTATTTTTTCAGACATTAAAATAACTGTACTTATCGGGTCCCTTTGCTTGGGATGCCTTTTTCCTAAGGTGATACCTATCCTTGATGGTAAGTTAGGTTTCTTGGGTACAACAAAATGATGGTTTCTGTTTTCTATTCCAATCTGTTAGTCTATCTTTTTATTGGGAATTGAGATTATTAATATTGAGAGTTGTTCATGAGTAGTAATTTATTATTCCTGTTATTTTGTTGTGGTGGTTTTTTGTTCCCCTGTCTTTTGATTAATTATTCTGGGATTATTTGTTCATTGAGTCCTCTTAGATGTAGTTAGCCTACTCTTCAGATTGAATTTTGCTTTCTAGTACATTCTGTAGAGCTGGATTTGTAGACAGGAATCACTTACATTTGCTTTTATCATAGAATTTTATTCTTTCTCTGTTGAATTTGGTTGATAGATTTTTCTGGGTATAATAATCTTGTCGCTCAGATCTTGTAGAACTTCTGATCAGGGCTGTCTTGTTTTCAGAGTCTCTAAACACCAGGAAATCAGGTGTCACTCTATAATGGCCTGCTTATGTATGCAGTTTGTTCTTTTATCCTTGCAGCTTTTAGTATACTTTGCTTGTGCAGTAGATTGAGTGTTTTGATTATTATGTGTTGTGGAGAATTGCTTATTTTGGTCCTGTCTATTTGGTGTCTTATATGCATCTTGCCCCTTGATAGACATCTCCTTCTTTAGGTTGGGATAGTTTTCTTCTACGATTTTGTTAAAAATATTTTCTATGCCTTTGCATTTTTGGTTTTTCAAGACAGGGTTTCTCTGTGTAGCCCTGGATGTCCAGGATTCACTTTGTAGACCAGACTGGTCTCACAGAGGCCCACCTGTCTTTGCCTCCCAGAGTGCTGAGATTACAGGTGTGTGCCACTGTGCCTGGCTATAATATCATAGTTTTGATCTCAATACAGTGTCCCAGATCTCCTGGATTTTTTATGTCTAGATTGTTTTATATTTAACATTTTATTTGACTGAGATAAATAACATTTCTTCTACCTTTCTTCAAGACCCAAAATTCTTTTCTCCATGTCTCCTAATCTGTTTGTGAGGCTTATCTCTAATGTTTTTATGATGTCCTGGGTTTTTTATTCTCAGTTTTCTTCTTATTTTTCTTCTTCTTCTTCTTCTTCTTCTTCTTCTTCTTCTTCTTCTTCTTCTTCTTCTTCCTGTGTGTGTGTGTGTGTGTGTGTGTGTGTGTGTGTGTGTGATTCTATTTTTTGGTTAAATTCTACTTTTACATCTTAAATGATTTTCATTATTTCATTCAACTGTTTTGTGTTTTCATTGATGCATTTATTTATATCCTCTTTAAGGTCCTTCATCATGTTCATGATTGCTGTTTTGAAGCCCTTGTCTTCTACTTTAGCTAAACTGCTTTTTAAGGGCCTATTACAATACAGTGGCCAGATTGAGGAGGAATGTTTTTACTGATTCATATTTGTGTGTTTTTGTTTGTTTATTTCCTGTGCTGAGATCTAGGCCTCAGAAGCAATGAGGTTTTATGTGCCTCTTGGTATAGATATCTGTTCTCACCTTTGTTGGATTGGTGCTCTATCCTTCGGTTACTCTTGCCCACTCTGGGTTCTAGCCAGGTGTGGTGGCTATGGGGTCACTGTTAGAGAGCAGTTCTTTGGGTCCAGGGGGAGTCACAAAAGAATGGAGATGGACTAAAAGGGATAGCGTGGAAGAACTATAGGGCCCCTGGATGCCCTGGATCAAGTCCTAAGGGGTCAAATATACTGATATTTAAATTTCATTATGATTAGTAGAGCAGTGGGAGGATAGTTGAAGTTAGGGGCGATGAAGAACACCAGCAGTGGGTGGACTTTTGGGTCTAGATGAAAGAGAGAGATAGAGACAGAGAGAGAGGGGGGTGGAGAAAGAGAGAGCGCACGCGCCGGGTTCTGGCAGGTGCTCCCACAGATAGCCTAAGGGTCCAGAAGGCTGTGTTGCTGCAGTTATCCCATTGACTGTTACAAGGCAGGTTCTCCTCCCACTTCGAGACCTACTTTCCACTTATTCACAGTCAGTTCCTTATTGCCTGAGGGAAACCATGTTAAGCCCTAGGCTAACAGCAAAGCATTTGCTTCTATGACTTCATTAAACAAAAGAAACACTCCAAGACATGGGGGAAACCAGGAGAAAATCAGAGCTGTTTTTATTAGAGTAGGGCAGAGTCTTAAGCTTCTAATTATCTTCAAATGTCATGCAGTCTACTGTGTAGCCTATGGTCACCAGCCTTTGCTCCTCCCCGAGGCTGAGAAGAAGAACAGGGAAGAACTAATGAGTTCTGTGTCAATACCTGCTACGACTGATAGGAACACACGTAATCTCAGGTGACCAACAAACAAGACAAACTGTAGCAAAAGCCATCATAAATTCCATTTCAATGAGCATTTAATAATTGAGTAGTATTTCACTGCCTAATATTTCATGGGTATTTGTCATCATGTCTCCCATATTCACACACATTATATAGGGTATTTTATCTAGTAATATCAGCCAGAATTCGAGTCAATACTCTGAAGGTCTATGCCGTCTCTACTATTTGTTGTTGTTTGTCACAATATAGTGAGCATAGCTGTGTGCCTACATTGTATCTCCGGGCACCTTGTGCTCCTTGAAGTGTCTCCCCCTCTCTTTCCTATCCTTTATTCATGACTCCAGACAAACATAGAGATGTTTGCATTCAGGGACATGAAATCAATTTTTTTCCATCATTGTTTCACGCTGAAGTGTGAGCTACGCTATGACTATATCCTCTGTTACAAGGTGAAACCAAACCATTTCAGTTTGTTCTGATGTTTGCTTTTAGGCTAAGAAAACATAAATGCGTGCATCACATGCCTCCCTTGAGTCATCCTCTTACATTTTGTAGCTAGAAAGAAGTTGGTAATTTTTTCTTGTCTTATACTGATTTTTCTTAAGTGTGTGTGTGTGTGTGTGTGTGTGTGTGTGTGTGTGTGTGTGTGTCTGTGTGGCAGGGGATCCACAAGTGACAAGTCTGCTCATGATTTCATCCTCTCTTCATAGTTTTAAGGTTTCCCCCTATATCAGAGTGAGGAAGGATCTTGCTTTATTAGCATATGATAGAAAATGTCAGTGTAGCCTAAGGGGAGAATTTACTATTCTTGGTGTGCCATGAAGGCTGTATCTTGTCCTGGCCTCTTCTTTCATTTTTCTGCTTTAGTGGGGTGTTGTGTGACAAAACTTTCCCTGGGGAGATGGACGTCTACTCACCCACACAGGGATCCCATGACAGACCAACGTATGGATGCCACCAAAGACCAACTTGGTGAACCAGTGAGTTTGGGGTTACAGATAGGAGTATGTACAAGCAAGGGGTTATTCACAGGAGCAGAAATTACTCAAAGACAGCTGCATCACCAAGATCCACCAATGCATTGGTTATAGCTCATAAAATCTGGGGACCCGGGGCACACCGCACAGTTTGCAGGCAGCTCAATGAGTTACCAAGTGTCCTTTCCAAGCGCCTTCTGATGACAGCTGGGTTGTTTTCTGCTTCTTCTAGGCAATAGGTCTGGTCTCCATGTCTCCTTTGCAGCTTGGCTCTGCCTTTCTGAGAGAGACTCTCAGCTTTTATTGCTTCCTCTGGCAGGAAGGGGCTTAGAAAATCTTGTCAGTTTCAGGAACTTCCTGAAGCTCTTTTCAGGGGTTGGCCTTACTACTTTAGGAGCTATCTTGGAGGTGGTAAGTTCAGAAGAAACTGTTACACAATGTGGGGTGAGAAGGTTTTCTGTCATGAACTCCCTGCTATGATGCTGTGGCTTACGAACACCAGAGCTGAGTGCCATGCACTACAACGTCATAAACTATAAGCCAAGAACAACTTTCCACCTTTATATTATTTTTTGTCAGGTATTTTGGTACATTTATTAAAATAAACTAATATACTACTGAAAAGGTGTCTGGACCATGGTGGACCAGTTTATCTTGAGTTAATTGACTCAGACATTTGTAATGTGATAAAATTTAAACATTTTGAGACACAGTGCATGAAGTGTTAGGAATACAAATGTTTAAATATTATTACTAAATAGTTTGTGCTAGTGATTTCATTTAAATCAAGTTAGCACAAGCCAGAGTCACCTGGGAAAAGGAAAAAAAAGTTTACAATTCTCTTTCAAATAGGTCAGAACTGACATCCAAAGAAACAGTGCTTAAGTGATAAAACTTTCAGATGTGCTCATGGATACATGGATAGGAGGTAAAACAATTGCAGACTGAAATTCCTTTTTTTAAAAAAAGGCACATGCATGTTAAAGGCTCTACAGGGCTGCTTAGAGCTTCCACAATTGTGGAGAAATATAATTTTGAAAACCTGGAGGTAAATGGTCTTGGGCTATCTTCAGTCACCTTAGTAGCCACTCACTGCCCACTTGCCTGTGTGACCTTATATCTTGTGACTACCACTTGACACCTCTGCAAGGCATTAATAGACTCCTAGCTTCCAGCTACCCTAGATTCCATCTGAAGCCTATCGCAGGCATGTTCCACTGCACTGTAAGTTCCTTCCTCGTGTCCCCACCAATGCATTTGACAAAAGCTGAATTTATAAATTTCTATAGCTACAAAGAGTTTGAAAATCTGTATCCATGTTGGAACATGTTGTTTGGGACTACCTGACAATGGTCACACATATTGACTCAGGAAAAAAAAGCTGTGTCTTATTCCCTTTACTATTACCATAGTTGAAATCGGTATTTTGAGCAACAAAACAAGTAGCACATGAGAGAATTCTAGATGGTAAAATAAAAGCCACAAAAGCACATTTGAGATAAGCAAGTACGGAATGGATTTCATCAGACAGGCACTGAAGGGTGAATCTGAAACCCAAAAGGTTTAAAGAAAATTTGAAAAAAGGAAAGCTAGAAAAATTACATCTTGCTATGAGAGAGTTAACAAGTATAATTTACTGGAGTGCTTTTGTTTCCTTGGATTGAAATATCTATTTAATATGACCCAAGCACTTCTTTTCTTTGGTGTTAAGAAATACTAAACACTATGTATAGTGCTGGGTATTTTTCAAGTGTGTAGACCTTTACCGACAAAGCATAAAATAAGTATGTGGTTCCCATCTCTCTTACTGAGATGAGAGAGAGAGAGAGAGAGAGAGAGAGAGAGAGAGAGAGAGAGAGAGAGAGATGGGGGGAGCGTTTAATGACAGGCTCTCAGGGTGCAAAGCTTGTATCCCAGAGTGACTGGTCTCTTGGTGGCTTTTGTGAATACTGGGAAAGATGAAGGAGAGCGACTGTTGACAGGTGCACATCTCCAACTAACAGTGATATAATCCCAAAAGACTCCCAGGCTTTCCTACAAAACGGAGAAAGGCAAGAACATGGGATGCCCTCACATGTGCTCAGTCTGCTCTGGAGTTTCTAGCCAGTGCTGTATATAATCAGAGGACTGGAAGATGGTAACTATTCTGAGTCACACTTAACATGACCCCCATGGGCGAAATCCAAATGACCTCCAAACATTTAAGAATAAAGTGGGGTTTGCTGTTCCTGTTGTGCACTCTGCAGAGGAGTGGGCTCCTGTGCTACTGCCAGCATGTGCGCCAACCCTGGTGAGCACCGGGTCACCTTGGCCTTTCAGGAAAACACCAGTACCCTCCTGTGCGCATGGCGGAGAGGCCTGATGGAGAAGCATGTACAGGGTGTGCACACAGTTCTGATTACATGTCCAGGTTCACAGATAATGAGAGGCGACATCACAGATGTGGAGTCCTATGTTCTGATCAACACTTCTCTGCCATTTGATTTTCTGAAGTGGATTCATTGCTTTCCTCACCTGTGTTCTTGCCAAGGATGCCCTCTGTGAAACCGAGACATTCAGTCATCACTTCATCATAGCTCCTCCCTCACCTACTTTATTCTCTTACACAAAAGGCACTCCTGCCTTGGGTCACAATTGAAAATCTTTTTTCAAATGAGTCTCTTTTAAGCAGTAATGAATGACTCAAGGAACTTGCTGTATATAAGAAATAATTTATCACCAGGGAGACTAGGATAAGAATACATATTTCTTTCCTCTAAATGCATGAGAAGTATTTTGTTGTTGTTGTTGTTGTGGTGGTGGTGGTGGTGGTGGTGGTGCAAGGAGCAGTCATTTCAGTTTTCAGGTGAAAGCCATTGTCTAGTCATTCAAATATTTTGATGGAGATTTGATTTCATATTTATTGTATTTCAAGGCTTGCTTGCAAACTAGAATGGGCATCCTAAGGACCTCACCTCCTAATGGTGAGGGAGCGATCAAGGAGAAGAAGGTATAGGATTGTGCATCCTCAAGGATACTCAAGAGGGGTACTCCTTCTCTGAACATCGCCATGTCTGACAGTGGGTGCAATCAGTCTACTGACACTAGCCAAAATCATTGTCACTGTGAAGCCAAGAGCATCTACACGTCTGCCTGTTTTGTTTTGTTGACACATAGTCTCAGTATGTAACCCAGGCTAGCCTCAAACTCACACTGTGTCACTCAGGTTCACCCCAAAGTTGCCATCTTCTTGCTTCTGCCTCCTGAAAGCCAGCATGGCCGGCATGTGCCACACCCAGCTCCCCACTGCTTACATTACCAGAGCATAAACCTCGTGCCCAGTTAAGTTTCTAAGTCCCCAAATGCCCCCACTGTCACCAGCATGTTAAACCACAGAGACCAAGTTTATGTTCACCTCTTCCATGTCTGGGGCACTTTCTGGTAATTTTTAGCTGTGTACTACTTTACTTTTCTGAAACAAATTCTCACAGGCAGTTCTTATTTCCCTCACCCTCTTTCCTCTCCCCTCTTTTCTTCCCTGTCTCCCTCCGTTTGCCTCTTCTCTCCCTTCCCTCTTTTCCTGGTCCTCTCTCTTCCCTTCCCTTTAAAGGCGCAGGGCATGCAGGGTTAGCATCAGAGTATTGGATACAGCATGAATAGGAGCCTTCGGTGCCTGCCTATTTTATCCGAATGTACCAGCACATTTTACAATCAGTGTTAGTGTAACAGAATACTCTACAGAATTATTTGGTGTATAAAACCTCTCTACTTGATCTTTTCAGAGAAAGGCCAGAAGGCTGATGAATTACTGCTGTAAATAGCTGGCATCCACTGGCATCCTTAATTGCCTTTTGGAAAGTCAGACTGCGCATCACTGGGATAATGAGCATTTTTGTTTATCTAAAGTGATTTGAAAATTGGAGTTCAAAAGTAAATCTCTCTTAACAGGAGACAAATAATATCATCAGTGCCTAGTGAAAAAAAAGTTAAAAGATAATTTTAGGAATAAAGTAAACAGTGAAAGCTTCTATTAGCCACTGTGATTTGATTACTATTGCCTTCTAATTGTCTGAGATTCCATCAGAGATCACATCCTAATTCTGAAATCTATCTCCTGCTCATCTCTTTTCTGTGAGACTAGATGGATAGGATCAGTTCTTCCTGGTCCACAGTGATGGACGGTTCAGCGGGTCTGACGACATCATGTTGCCTTGATATGCAAAGCATGGAGCTAACTTAAGGTTCCCTAACTAAGAGGGAAAAAAGAAAATAGAAACAGACAACCATATGTATTCTAACTTGATTAGGAACCATGCCATAACCTTACAAAATATAAAATGCAGCCAATTAAGGTGATAGAGCACAAATGGTATAAGCGTTCTCATCTCCTTTCTTTCCCTTCAGAAATGTCTACCACCTTGAGCTTTGCAAAGCACTTATTTGCTTTTTATAAAGACAGTTTTACCACCTCTGTGTTTATTCCTAATTTTACTAATTTCAATTCTGCATGAAAATGAGCTTGTGCTCTATGAATTGTGTTGCAATAATTCTTCCACAAAATTTTGTGTAAAGCCTTTCATTGTGTTGTTTATAGCTGTGTTTATTCTACTTTTATTGTTGCACATAATTTTCGTATATGAATTTACCCTAGTTGACCCATTTATTTTATTTTCCTTGCTGTTTGAATTATTTTCAGTTTGGATGATTTATGTAGAACATATACTGGTCCAAATCCCTGCTTATACAGGGGAGTGATCAATGGAAATCCTTCTGGGCTCCATAGATAAATGCAAAAGGTTTCCAAAAAAGATGATCCCACCTCATCCTCACTGATGAGAGCTTCCATCTGCCCACATCCTTTATAGTAAAGATTTGTCCACTTTCTCTGGTGCCGACCTGGTTGATCAGAAAGATGTTGGGATGTGTGACTGTGCTGCTTCTGTGAATGAGTACCCAGGAAGATGTGCCCAGGGCAACTAGGGAAAATGTGGATGGAGAAATCCACTTAAAGGGAAGGAGAGAGTGTGTGCCTCCTTCCAGATGATGAGGTCATGTATGTAGAAAGCATTAAGGAATTCAACAAGCACCCATTAGACCCCATACCAAAAGTCAGGAAGTCATGAGATATAAGACCACCATATGAATACTAACTATTGTTCCAATACTAGCAAGAGCAACCCAAAGATGAAATTAAAATATAATCATTCCTTTTATAAGAGAAAATACAAGAAATATAATAATATGAGCAGTACACGCCACATATCCCCAAAAGAACAATAACTAATGCTCTAAATTAGAGAAAAATTGAAATAAATGGAAACACATTTTGTGTCCGTAGGTTATAAGGCTTCTTATTGTTAAGGCAGGCACTAGTCTCCAAATAATTAAGTATGCCAGGTGGCTTTAAAAATACGTAAATCCATGCAAAATTTTAAAGTAACAAAACAAGCTAAAAGAATCCTAGTTTAAAAAAAAAAGTTGGAAGCAGTCACTGGCATATGACAGGAATGCTACAGAAATGACAATTGTGCCAGTGAAAAATGGGCACGTTAAGCTAATGATTACATGAAAGGACAAGGAGTCTAGAATGGACAACCAAAAGATGGATATTACTCCAGGGCTCCCAAAAGGCTGGGCTATGTCACCCAGTCCAGCACAACAGTTGAAGACAAAGGTGGAAAAGCAAGATTTACCCAACATGGCCACATTGGGAGGAACAAACACAGAGGTTCTGCAGCCCCAAGTCTGTACTTGGGAACCTAGCAATTTTGTAGAGGGGGAAAACAAAGGATGGCTGGTGTGAATGTGTGTGTGTGTGTGTGTGTGTGTGTGTGTGTGTGTCTGTGTTTGTGTGTCTGTGTGTTTGTGTCTGACAGAGAAGGGGATGCAACCTGTTCTGGATCTGGGGACAGTCCAGAACTCCTCATCACTAGCAGCACTCAGGGCCCAGCCCAGCTCTCAGGAGAAGGTCACTCTGCTCCATGTAGAAATCAACCTCATAGGGTCCATTGTCTTCAAGCTCGCTGTTATTTGGGTGAAATTCTAGTTTTGCGTTGTGGTTAATTATTATAGAACAACCTTGCTGTTCTTGGTATCTGTGCACTGAAAACCCACTTTCCTGAAAGGGGAGAAAAGCAAGTGATCATGAAGATGATTTTCTGGGTAAAACTTCAGCATCCTGGAGAGCTAGAATGCTCCCTGTCCAAAGCCACACTGTGTGAGGCTGTCATCAGTCCCCTAAAGCAAATTTATTGCCCACCTTTGTGTCTGATCCCAATCTTCTCAGATGAGGCTGAGAGTGCCACGCTCCACCATGGTTACGTGTCTCCCTGCAGTGTGTTTAACACTACTCCATTTATATTTTGAATGCTTTTATTGGGGATTAAAATCCCCCAAGGGGCACGCTGAGGTTCTCTCTAGCACAGAGGATGTGGTATGTTTTACTGAGAAAATGTCATTAATCTATAAGTCAAAGGACTGCTGGTCACTCAAGTTCAGTGTGTGACCAACATATGATGTTATATAAAGCGTCTTTAACTAACTAACCAACTAACTGATAACCAACCAACCAACTAACTAACCAACCAAAAAACTAATCAACCAACCAACTCACCAACTAATTAGCTAGCTTATGTTTAGTCAGTGTCTCCTGTATCCCACACTAGCCGCAAACTTGAACTTTAGCTAAGGATCACCTCCACTCACTTCCAGGGGTGTGGGTTATTCATGTGCCACAAAAGCCTGGTTTATGTGGTGCTGGGGATTAAACCTGGGGCCTTGTGAATACCTGGCAAATACTCTATTGAGCTAGAGCCCCAGACAAGATGAAAGGTCTTTTAATTCAAACATACCTTAAAGCAAATGAGCGTTAATCGCCTGGAGAAGGTGAACACAGCTGGCAGCATCCCAACATTCTGTTCCTCTTAGCACAGTGGCTCAGCAAGCCCACATTCAGTGCTCAGGGCATATCCATCCGGTACCCTGGAGTGATAATACATGTCAACTGTAATTACATCACACCTGAGTAGCATATTGTTAAGAGCCAAGTGACCAAGGCCAAGAAATTGCTTTCTCTATGTGGCATCAAAAGCTTATCCTTAGAAGGGAAGCTTGGAGAGTGAGAAGGAGGCAGCTTCCCTCTTCATTGTAGCTGCTCTCAGTGGCTCCCAGTGATTCCAGAAGAACAGTTTGGGCCTGTTTTGTAGTTTCACAGCTTGCTTCTCTGCCCACATTGCCCCAATTATTGTTTTAGGTTGTTTATTTATTTATATCTTTTGACAATCGCTCTGGCAGTTTATTATTATACAGTCATGTTAATGAGTTATTTTTCAACCATTAGTAACATTATGTTCTGCCTTCATGTAGCATATTCCGACTTGAAATGGCTTCTGGGGTTTTGTAGTGCTACGTCCGACAAACAGGACATCAGTGGAACATAAGGCCCAGCTGGTTACCAAGAGAAGATGTCTGAAGGATCAGAAGCAAGGAGAGAAGTTCCTCCAGAATTACCCTATACGAGGCAAGTCATCACTTGGTGTGATTCACTTCTGTGGGCCTTGGGAAGAAAGTGACACCTGGGATGCCGGTGCTGAGTTCTGGCATTTCAGCCCCTCTGGAATCATTGCCTCGCCTCATGAAGGGACTAGCTCTTACTGTAATGAAGATTGTTGGAAGCCACAGCCCAGAGAGGCAGCAGGGCCATAAGCAAACGGGCTCCCAGATGCAACATACTTGGAAAACCTAGCTAGCAAAGGTCTTAAGGACCTTGCCAAAATGTGCAAACTTTATGAGCAAGTGGAGATTCTACTGTGATTCAAGCTTCAAAAGAAGAGCAAGGTGTGTGACTTTAGCTGTGTACTTACAGGGCCACCCTTACACTGGTGTGTTTGTCTCCTTGGATGGCCGGCATGGCTCCCTTTTGGAAGTGTGCAGCCACTCTGTTTCATGCGGTGTCTTCCATTCACTTATGTCCCAGCACTTTCAAAGTCCAATAGAGCTTTGCCTAGAAGAAGTGCCCACTCTTGCCTTCTTAAACTTGGAGGGAACATTGGAGGGTGACAGGAGTGGGTGGACTTTGGCGATCTGGAAGCATATTAAATTTGAACAGGCAAAAACTAGGACAGAATGTAGAAGAAGGTGGCTTGGAGAGTTAGACAGCCAGTGTGAGAGGCAAGCCTGGCCTATATGAGACCCTGTCTAAAGAAGAACAAATACCAAACAATGTAAAATAAACAAACAAACAAACAAAACCTAGATGATTGATCAGATAATTGGGATGAGTTAATGGCGATGAAGCTATAACATATAAAAGCGGGTTTATTGGAAGCAGTGTGGGAGGGGGAGGGGAAGGGATAGTGTGTGCTGGGGGTGGGAGGAAGGGGGGAGGTGGGAAAAGGCAAAGGCAGCAAGAGCAGCAAGGGAGGGGCAACCCAAAATGTCTGGTTTATATAGTGATTCTCTGGGAGGGGGGAAGACCCAGCTCTGTGTAGAGGGCAGGCCATGCCTGCCACGCCCTGCAGTAGGACCTAACACTAAAACCAAGAAAATTACATAGATCGTCTAATCTGTCTCGAGTCTTTAAGCTCATGTCTCTTGTTACCTTATTGTTTGAAATTACTGAGAAGTTGAATATGATTCTTACTGAACTTCATTTCAATCATTCAAAACCTCTGTCATAGAATTCCAATGAAAATATGTTAATTATTGAAAGAACTGTAGTATTTCTTACCGCATACCCTCTGAGTTAAAATACCATTGCCATATTAGTAATTTAAAATATGTGCAACTGTAAAGTCAGAACATAACAGGATGGTTTATTGTGTCCTGTAACAATATTGGGATGCCTGTAATATTCGCCATGTGATTAGATCGCCCCCCACAAGGGCTGTCAGTACCCAAACCCCTAGGATCTTAGGAGATTCCCTTCGCAGGACATGGACATCTCCAAGTGTGTGGTAAAGGGAAAGATGCTGAGACAGTGGCTTGTCCTGAGTTAGCCAGGGTCATTATGAAGGCCCCTGTGAGAGGAAGATGAAGAGACAGAACACAGAGTGGAGCATTAGACACACATAGCCTGAGACAGTCTGTTGTCAGTGCAGGCACCCTGGAGCCGAAGAACAGTGCAGAAGGCTATGGAGTGCAGAGGTATTGTGAATCAGATCTCTGTAACACTTGTGAGGTGAGGAAGCCCGACCCATACTGATGTTGGACCTCTGACTTCTAGAACTTACAGAATGAAGAAATGCAGGTTATTTTAAGCCAACACATGTATAGAAAGAAGTTTGTCATCAGAGGAAGAGAAACGATTGAACATGGAGGAAGAAACTGGAAAGCTGCGACTCTTTAGAGATGCAACACATATGAATTGTAAAGACCTTTGAATATCTATTAGTTGGTTAACCGCTATAGAGTACACTTTGTCCTTTTAATTCCTATGTTGAGACTTTAACCTATGGGAGACGGTTATGGCTAAGATCAGCCACAGGAAAGAGACCCAATCCAATAGCGTGCCTCATTTTTAAAGAGCCATCAAGTCCTCCTCCAGAGCTGAGGGAAGGTCAGCTGAGCGGAGTGTGGTCCACACGGGGCCACGCAGCCTCCTGAGAGGTGAATGATTTCACACCTTGGCTCTGGCCCTGCAGCCTTGGGGTGTGTGGATTAAGGCCTGCTGTGTAAAGCCCTCTGGTCCTGTGCCGCTCTGTGGGCACGGACTGAGCTGGCAAGCCCGTTAGCGTGAGGGCCAGCGTACTGGCGGAAACGCTTGATATCTGCACACAGCTCCTAGAGACATGCTTTACCCTAGCCACAGCAAGCAGACTAGGACAGGTACTGACATTTCAACCTGACAAGGTTATTGTGCTGAAAAGGGGTCAATGAATATGAATATATCAGAACGGAGAGGCCCTGTTAATGTGGGACTGGCAAGCGTAGCATACGGATGGCAACTTCAGGGCCTCTTCCTACATGCCAGGGAGTACACCCCAGCTGCTTTCATTACCTCATATTTATTCTGTTGTTTATGAAGCCCTGACACTTGAGAAAAATGACCTGTTGGCAATTGCATTCTGGGATTTTTTTTTTTTTTTTTTTTGGGCTATAGAGCACTCCTGACTTGATACCCCATGGCAACTCTCTTCCTGACATAAAGGCAGAAGGGCTGCCAGCAGTTTGGTTCCATGATAGGCCCAGGAGATCCGCCAGGGTTACAGAAATAAACTAAAGACACCTGGGTCACTTCTTCTGGGAAATCATAGAAGTCAGTGCTGGCAGCAGGAGAGTGGCGAGCGCAGAGCTCCGGTTCAGGGTGAATACAGAACAGCCCCCTGCATTTGCTACTGCAGATGCTGAGTCTGCAAATGTGACGGCTGCTAAGACAGAGGAGTGTTGTTCAGAGATCCCCCATGGTCATGTATTCCTCAGAAGTTACCCCTCCCCCTTCCTTTCTGCCTCTCCACCTATATTTTATATTATCCTGCTTAAATGTCTTTACAAAGTTGTTTTTTTTCTTGTCACAGTTTCTTACATGGGATCCAGGCAGAGTTTGAGTGGCCTGTAGGCCTGAGGCTATGCGGCCATGTGGAGAAAAGCTAAAGTCTGAACCATTATGGTGCCCAGCCACAGTGCTTACTCCTGTCTTCTGTGGTTAATTTTCATGTCGTTTACATTTAAAGCTATACTGAAAAAAACATGATGGACTTGACATGAGTCAGGGTCACCTAGAGTCTGGGCATGATGAGAGAAATGCTGGCCTGAGTTCACGTTGCTTCTGGTGAATGTGGGAGGGACCCTTTCCTGCTTTCATTGGAGACTGTTTCCACATAACAGGAGTGAGGCCTTTAGTCTGACCATAAGAGAAACTTAAGCTACAGGCAGAAGATGTCCAGGGACTGCAACCAGGGTGAGAATAGGGGAATTGAGCACAACAAGGACCTTCAGGTGGAAAATTCAGAGGACACAGAAACCCTAGTGTTTAAGATATAGTGGTTAATATATATTTGAAAGACTGAAAATTGATGCACAAATACACAGTGAGCCCATTGTTAGGATTTTAAATACAGGTGAAATTGATTTTCTATCAGGAACCTGCATCTGCAAATGCACCGAGGCTTTTTTTCCAGGAGTTCAAGCAGGTGTGCCCAAATCAGAAAGTTCTAGAAGGATGCAAACATCCACTTAAGAGCTCCTGTATGATTTCAATTTGTTAGTTTTGAACTTTTTTTTTTTTTGTTACATGAAATGAGACACAGCTAATCTGCTGTCATTTAAGTAAAACAGTTGTCTGATGATTAGAATTCACACACACACACACACACACACACACACACACACACACACACACACACCCATCTCTAGGATTCTCATTAACAGTAAACAGCAGGTTGCTTGTTTTCCCAGAAGGGAAACAGGCTCTTCAAGGAAAGTAATCCATTCACAGCGCAGGATTGATGTCTGTGGGAACAGATGGATCGTGAAACGTGAGCCTGCAAACTCAGCTGCACCTTGCCCTCACACACATGGGGCTTGACTGGTGTGGGGGTGAGGTGGTAACTGAGTGGAACGTGTATATGTGAGTAATGTATGAGAAATAGAAAGGACACTGGAGAAGAGAGGTAGAAGGGGAAAAAAAAAACATAAAGGAGGTTGGTAGAAAGACAGGCAGATGAGGACAGATGGACAAATGTGCACTTGGAGGACACTGACTAGGAGTGTGGTGCTATCCAGAATTGAGAGCGTGTTTCCCTCCTAGCTAACATGCACTGTAGGGATACAATCCAAGAAAATAAAACTGATGGATAAGGTATGGGGCTTGGCAGGGGTGATGCTGGGATGCTGGCCATGCCTCACAGCAGCAGGTTTCTCAAGGAGATGCACAGCGTCACCTTAAATCTGTTTTATGTCCGCATTCCTTTCAGGACATGAGGGTGGAGAAGGGCTCAGAGGCCTGACTTCACAGATGGTTCTCATCGTGCTGGTGTGCCCAGCACACCATAGAGTCCTGTGGTGTTTGAAAAGCAGTGTTGTCTAAGAGGAGGGAGGCTTTGGAGGAAGGGGGCATTGGATTTGGCTAAAGAGTGTCCCTGTGACTGACTCATAAGCGTGTAAGTAAGCACACATTTTCATTCTCATTAATATTGAAATGATTCAATTAGACATGACAAAACTTCTAATTAGAGTTTCAGAATAGTGATTAAGTAAAATCCATTTTTCATTATCAGACAGAGGCAAGAATAAGAAGTTAAAGAACAGTTTCCATGGGTGTCTGAGGAAATCCCAGCTTCCCTGTGCCAGGTGGAGGCAAAGGGCAAGATGGAGAGTGTCTGCAGGGCGCGAACTTTCATAAGGCACTTTTGAGTTCCTGCAGATGTCACCAGCCCATCAAGTGCCTTTCTCTTTTGTTTATGTTTGCAACTTTACCAATGTATTTGTTTGTATGTATATATCCTGACCACAGTTTCCCCTCCCTTCTCTCCTTCTCAAACCTCCCCTCTGCCTCCACATCCCCACCATCCACTCCTCCTCTGTTTCTCCTCAGTAAAGGGCAGGCCTGCCACAGATGTCAACCAAACACAGAATACCAACTTGCAGTAAGACTAGGTACCTCCTGTCCTATAAAGGCTGGACAAGGCCACCCAGTAGGAGGAAAAGGGTCCCCCGAACAGGTAAAAGAGTCAGACACAGCCCCTGGTCCCACTGTTAGGAGTTCCACTAGAGGACCAAGTTGCACAGCTGTCACACATATTCAGAGGGCCTAGGTCAGTCCCATGCAGGCTCACTGTCTGGTGGTTGAGTCTCTGGGAGCCCCTATGAGCCCTGGTTAGTTGATTCTGTAGGTTTCCTTGTGGTGTCCTTGACCCCTCTGGCTCCTAAAATCCTTCCTCCCCTCCTTCCAAAGGATTCACCGAGGTTCATCTAATGTTTGGCCGTTGGTCTCTGCATCTGTTTTCATCAGTTTGTAGATGAAGCCTCTCTGATGACGATTGGGCTAGACACCAACCTAGGCGTATAACAGAATATCATTAGGAGTTATTTCATTGACTTTTTGTTTTTGTTATTTGTATTTGGTTCTATCCTAGGTGTCTGTGCTGCCGGTCCTCTCTCTGGGTTCCGGCCCTCCAGGGAGTGTCAGGGTTAGGTCCCTCTCTTGGCATGATTCTCAAGTGGGTTGGTGTCCCAATGCCTCCACTGGAAGTCTTTCCTGGTTACAGGAGGTGGTCAGTTCAGGCTCTGTATCCTCCATTGCTAGGGGTCTTAGCTAGGGTTGGCCTCATAGATTCCTGGGAGTTTCTATTGTACTAGGTTTCTAGCTTGTCCCAGACATGACTCCAACCCCAATACTCTCACCTTGCATCCTCTCCTGACCTGATCCCTCCGGTCCCTGTCTATGTCCACCTTCCCGACCCCCATCCACTCATGATGTCTTTCCTATTTTCCCTTCCCAGGGAAATTTGTGCATCCCTCCTTGAGTATTCCTTGCTACTTTGCCCCTCTGGGTCTATGGATTGTAGCACTGTATTGTAATGTATCATTTCCTTTACAGTTAATATCCACTTATAAATAAGTACATGTCATGTTTGTCTTTCTGAGTCTGAGTTATTGCACTCAGAATGATTTTTTTTTCTAGTTCTATCCATTTACCTGAAAATTTCATGATGTCATTTTTTTTTTAGATAGGGTCTCTCTGTATAGCCTTGGCTGGCTTGGACTCTCTTTGTAGACCAAGCTGGCCTCAAACTCACACTGAGCCACCTGCCTCTGCCTCCAGACTGCTGGGATTAAAGGCGTACACCACCACGCCCGGCGATGACATTATTTTTAACAGCTGAGTAATACTCCATTGTGTAAATGCATCACATTGTCTTTATTGGTTGAATGGCATCTAGGTTGTTTCTAGTTTCTGGCTGTTGTGAATAAACCTGCTATGACCATAGATGAGCAAGTGTCCTTGTGGTATGATAGAATGTCCTTTGAGCATATGCCCAGGAGTCATATAGCCAAGTCTTGAGGTAGATTGATTTCCAATTTTCTAAGAAACTGCCATATTGATCTCCAAAGTGTCTGTACAGGTTTGCACTCCCACCAGCAATGAAGGAATGTTCTCCTCACTCCACATCCTTGCCAGCATGTACTGTCACTTGTGTCTTTGATCTTAGCCATTCTGACAAGAATAAGATGGAATCTCAGAGTCATTTTGCTTTGCAACTCCCTAATGGCTAAGGATGTTGAACATTTCTTTTAAGAGCTTCTCTGCCATTTGAGAGTCCTCTGTTGAGAATTCTCTGTTTAGAACTGCACCCCAATTTTTAAAATTAGATTATTTGGTTGGTTGATATCTTGTTTCTTGAGTTCTTTATATATTTTGGAAATTAACCGTCTGAAAGATGTGTGTTAGTGAAGATCTTTTCCCATTCCGTAGACTGCCATTTTGTGCTATTAACAGTGTCCTTTGCCTTACAGAAGCTTTTCAGTTTCACGAGGTCATATTTATTAATTGTTGATCTTAGTACCTGCACTATCTGACACACCAACGGTCAATGCAGAAAGTCTTGCTATGATTCATATGAATCCTCTTCCTTTTCAAATTCAGTATTCTTACCTGAAATGGTTGTCCACGTCTCACCTAGCAGGCTGACTCTCATCTCTACGTTCCACTTACTACACGAATCTGACTCTTTAGTAGTTTCCCATGGCAACTTAGATGGCTCTAGAGGGTCACTGCATAGATAGGAGCCTGGTCCCTGCTTATTCCTGAAACCAAACAATCTCAGCAAGTGTTTTTATAATGCATACATGCCTGTGGGAAGGAAGTATTTAAGAGTACAGAGAGAGAGACAGAGAGAGAGAGAGAGAGAGAGAGAGAGAGAGAGAGAGAGAGAGAGAGAGAGAGAGAGAGAGAGAGAGAGAGAGAGAGAGAGAGAGAGAGAGAGAGAAGAGAGAGAGGAGAGAATCTCCCTTAAGTGTAGATAAAGCTGTGGTTCACAGTTCTAATTAACCAGCACAGTCTTCTCTATGCTCTTTAGCTTAGATGAGCAAGTTCCTGAAGGATGACATTTTGGAAGAAGAATAAACAAGATACATGCTTTACTTTTTAATATTCTGATAAACTACTCAGAATTCAGGTGCATCTTAGGAATGGGATGGCAGAGCCAGAAGAAATTTCAACAATATTATAAAACATGAAAGTAGTACCCTTTATTGCAGCACATAGTATAAATGAAATTAGCAATAAGAAGAACTATTGTTTTTGTCTTTCAAAAAACATTGTGGTACACAGAGTCAATACTTATGCAGACGTACTGTGTTTATGAAGTTTACCTATGCCACAAAGCAGTTGAAAATTGATAGGTAAATATAATTAACAACAAAATATCCTTTCAGCTAAAAAAAAAAACAAAAGCAAAAACCTGGTCGTCAAAATAGCAGAGAAATATTATAGCCTTACCGTTGAATGAGCAGCCAGGCAGAATGTGAAACCTATTGAATGTTATGCATCAAGACTGCATAGACCTAAGCAAGTTGCAGATCTCATTACAGAGCAGGAAACCCATTCTGTTCACGCACTTAAAGTGAGTAATAACTGCTCTTGAGAATGAGGCTCCGACAGCACTGTTGATTATGCTTGGATCACCCCCAAATTTAGCTAGTTAGTGGCCTCAATAACTCTTAGAGGGAGCTACTCAATTAATCCAAGAAAGGCAAACTTCTCTGAACTTGACAGGAGCATTTTAGTAGGGAAGAAATACCTGCCCACATATGTTCACTGTTGATCTATTCCTGAGAGGAGGGAAATGAATAAGCCTAGATGTCCATCAACAGATGAGTGTGTAAAGAAAATATGGTACTTACATGCAACAAAATTTTATTCCATTACAAAAAATTATAATTATCAAATTTTCAGAGAAACATATGCAAATGGAAAATATTGTACCAAGTGATATAATCTAGGATCAGAAAGAAAATACTGCATTTTTTCAAGTGTGGATGCAAATTCTATTTTTATACGTTCATATTTATGCAGAAGTGAGCATGTGTAGAAGCCAGGAAACTAGAAAGGAGCCCATGAGAGAACAAAGGGAAGAGAAGGATTTGTTGAAGGAGGGTATAGAAAGTAACAGAGTAAACATGAAAGTGGAGGCGGGGGCAGTGGGGATGGAAGAGTGTAAGGTGGGATAGAGAGGGGTAAAGAGATACAGGAGGGGAGGTCAAGGGAAGGAGCAATTAAAACCATGTATGAAAATACCATAAGGAAACCTGTAACTGTATATGCTAATTATAACAAATGAACAAACAAGGCAGTAGAGGGTCCAGATGCTAAGCACAGGCCAATCAAGTCTTTAAAACCTTCACCATCATTTCAGGTAGAAGGAAGTCCTCACTGTGATGAGGTCTCCTAAGTAAGTGACCTCAGAGAAGAGAAACAGGATAATTTCTTTCTTTACAGAAAGAACTAATCCTTATTTTCCATTTGATTTCCCTTCAGAGATAGAATGGGTTGTGCAGTGTCATGAAAGTGTGGAGTTTATAGTACAAAGAATTCTAAAATTACTGTCTAGCTTTTTGGTGCAGGCGTTTTCAGCCTGTCAGGGGGAAATACTGTGATTGTCAGGCCATCCTCAGGTGTGAGGAGAGGGGATGAGTGGGTGGGTCTCTAAGTGAAGGAAACATCAGAGCACCCAGCCAGTGTGAGCACTGGGACTCCACGGCTTCCAGAGAGTGTCTCCATCTCCCTCACTCCCATCATGAGTTCTCAGAAATACCTAGAAGAGCAGGAGTCAAAGCGTAAAAGCAGAGAGAGTCAAATCATCTCAAATATGTGGAGCTGCAAGAGCCAAGTCACAGTATCGGCCAAGGTGTCCAGCGACAGAGACACAGTGGGAGAGAATTTCCACACATGCATGGTGGAGCTACGTTTGGCTAACAGGACCACAGAAGGATGCCACTGGAAAGCAACTGCATGCCCGAGAGATCATCAGACTAAACGAACTACATGAGACCCAGGAAGACAAATATTTTCTCCTGTGGAGCCAAGAAGGCAGAAAGGAAGCAGACTTAGTTTTTGCTTGGCATGACTAGAAGAGGGTACTAGAAAGGGTGGTTAGAATATGTATTATATGCCAGTAAAATATCACTAGAAAACCCGTCTCATAGTACCAAAACTGTACCGTGTAAATATTTAAAAAAATACATCGATTAATCGCATCCAGAGATTTCTCCGCATTTATTTACTACAATTTAGAGGAAAGCATGCAAATTTCTACTTGACAAAGCCAGGCTAGGGTAAGAGAGGCCTCATGTGGCTCTGTCCATCACTGCTGGACTACTGACTACTGACAGATTCTTGAAGAGGGCCAGTCATTGCCTTCAGGGAGGTACCCACTGGTGACCCCTCCAGGGTCTAATGGTTAGTACCAACCCAGTGATCACACAGATGGCCAGGTTAGGCTAAATGTCACCAAACAAAGCCCCAAAGCCATGAATATTGCAAAGGGACTGCTAAGGAAGAGGATTGTGGCAGAGATGGGACAAGCTAAGGGAAGGGGAGATAAATCATAAGACACTATATACACGTACGGAATTGTCAAAGAACTAAATTAAAAGAAAATAACACTCATATGTTTTGCATTTAAACTGATTGTCTAAAATAGACCTTTTCTCTTCTCCCTGGAACAGCAGGATTCCTGTGCTGGTCTTGAAATGAAGGCTCCTTCCTATGGTCCTGAGCCAGAGTTGCTAGGCAACCTGGGCTGGGCCCCTCCCACCATTGACACTTGTAGGGGTTCCTCCAAGAACTCTCACTCCACACCTGGGTGCCAGGCAGATGTCTGGAAGAGAAGCCTTCTTCTGAGAACATTTGCCTTTAGGAAATTATTATTATTTAGAATTTCAGTTTAATCAAAGCATATAACATAAGCTTTAATAGCCTTGAAGGTCTAATTATAGTTTTGTGAAGTACGAGGCTTTACAGAATTGGATAATCAGAACAGAGAGAGGATTAAATATAGACAAGAAGGCAGCAATATGCTGGTGTAGCAAGTCCTTTCAACTATCAGTTAAGGTAATAGCTTTTGAAAGTCGGCCCTTGTGGAGAATCTGAGCAGGAGTCTAGGTGGCTCTGAATCAGATGAGCAAGACAGAACAGAGCAGAATATGCCTAATTAACGTAATGTATAAAATACAAAATACTTTGGTGAGCTTTTTCTTATGTAATTATGAGTCTTTGCCCAAGCTGTCAAATTTAACTTTGGTAATTTAATATGATAATTGTATGTCATGAATTAAAAGCAAATTTAACATCTCAGTAAAGAAAAGAGATGGGTTAAATATTTTGTACTAAAGTAAAATAAGGACAGTGACTCTGGAAAATTTAAAACAATTGGCAATATGAGGGTTTTTTTCTTTTTCTTTTTCTTTTTCTTTTCTTTTTTTTTTGTCTAATTTAAGATAGAATTGATACTTTTTCCTTCTGTCCATCTAGCAAATTTAGAAATTAAAAAGCATGTTAATGTAATTAAAAGAGCAAACACGAGAAGCTGATGTTTTGCTTCTGGAAATGCTTAATGAGACAGCACCCCAGTTAACATGGTTCAGAATTACGATACTTCACCATCCAGAGTCGGATCACTCATGCCCCGCCCCCACCACCGCCACCCCGACAGCATACACTGAAGCCCTCATGCCTAATGTTTCAGAAATTGACTAGTGCTAAGAAAGCATTTGTAGAGGAGATCAAACCACACGAGCAGGAGGTTCTGATCTTACATGACTAAAATCTTTATTAAAACAGAACGCGAGACACAAGTGTGCGGGTGTGCACAGCAGGGTGAGTCAGAGCTAAGGTGGCTACAATGTGAGAGCTGCTACGGAACGCCCAGTTCACGGGGCTGATGGAAGATGGAGGGATGGGACATCTTTCACTCGTGTGCTACAGAATGTGTGATGTTCTGTTGCCTCCTTGACCCAGGACTTCTAACCTCATCCTGGTCCAGGCTATTTCTGGTCTAACCTATGCACTTTGTGGTGAGTTCCATTTGGCAGCCCTAACCGTTTCTGATGAGAGAGTAAGGCATCTTGCTAAGAAGAACTTATCTCTATCAGAATGATCGTAGCACTAACAGGGATAGGAAAGGAAAAGTTCTCATGGTCAACAATCCAGGAACAGCCTGTCACTGGAGAACGGCCTTGCACCACTGTGAATGATGAAGGCAGTATAAAAAGGGTGTCTTCAATAGGAGGCACAGGATGAAACACTTCCCCTCAAGCCTTCAAGCTGGGTATTTCTTTGATTCATTTAGTATTGGCTTCCTGTGTCCTCAATGTAAGTTCGGAAAACGTTCACATACTAGAATCACATTCCCTTGGTATGAAATTCCAAAATTTCTCCACGAGTTTAAAAATCGCTACTTGAATACAACAGTGCTGTGACTTCAGAAGGCTCTGCTTCATGCCGGTCGACCATCCTACCATCTTGTGTCCATCTCTCACAACGATCTCTGAGGTTTTCAAGGAGGGGCCAATAATGATATAAATGCTCTGTTTGGGGGTCCATGGTGTCACTGTACATTGACCTGTTGTGGGGCCCGGAATTATCCTCTGTCTTTTTGCAAAAAGAAGCCTCGCTGATGAGGGTTGAGAGAGTCCCCTAATCTATGCATAAAGGTGACAACTTTGGGAATAGTTTGTTATTTTGTCCACTTAGAACAATAGAAGTAGGTTTTCCCTTAGGGCCTATGACCTTCCCGACTGAGCGGCTGACACAGTATACACGAGACCCATACAAGATCAAGCCAGAAAAAAAGTTTCAGTATGGCTTGGGGAGGGGCTTACAAAGTCCCACCCCTGGCTGAGAAGCTACTGACAAGTGATGGCTACTGAGGGTGAGAAAAATCAGCTTTCTTTAGGGACAGAGCCTCTGATATATCCATACGCACCCCTGCAACACTAGATTCAGTGGGTTAAAAATTAAAAAAAAAAAAGGATATGAAGTTGGGAAGTTAAAATGACAAGTGGGAGCTGAAAGGGAGCCAGTGGGGGTGCGCTTGACCCAGACGTTCTATATTCGTCTATGAAATTCTCAAACAGTACAATAATAAGGCAAATAAAAATACACTTGAAATAAAACACTTTTGAGCTTGTCAGTGCTGACAAAGATATAGAATAGGTCAGTGCGAAGGACCATCTTGAGTTCAGCAAGTGTTTCTGGAGGAAGAGGGAAGGGCTACCCATCTGGAAATAGCCTTAAAGGGGCAGGCGTGTGGGCAGGTAGCAGTTGTGAGTCAGCAGCCCCTTCCCCCCTCCCCCCCGCAGGCCGCTCTCCTTCTGGACATGAGTGTTGGGGGTGGGGGAGCTAGCATGAGTGTTCAGCTCCTTTGCAGCCTGCTGTGGGCAGTGCGTGCTCAGGTGGCAATCCTTGTACTCCGTGTGTGAATGCTTTGTCTATTCCGGGTGGCTATATTTGTTCCTTGTGAGAATTTTATTTTGCTACTTTTGTTCTACCATTTCGCCAAAATTTTTAGTGTTTGATTGCATAGTAAATACGCCAATGCTTTTAAAATGTTGTTCCTGTCCCGATTGCTTTTCAACTGCAGTGTTGGCTGGAGGAGGTAGCGCTTTACCCCATCGTGTGCAGGCATGGCAACTTTAGCTCGGGAAGCAGCCATGGAAAGAGACTGTGTAACACGGAGCCTGCATGCACTCCTGCAAATGTGCCATAAACACCTGCTCCTGATATAGCACATTGCATTTGCCATTCAGTAATGCCAACAAAAGCAACAGATGGATAAAGAGAAGAGAGGACGCTATATGTCAAGTACAAAAGGTGATGAAACCTCAACATGGTGAGACGAGGAAGTAGCTTTTTTTTGTAGCTCCCCTAATGATTTGTGTTCTAAGGTGCATTGATCAACAGTCACCAATTCCCCCAGCTTGAAGTTAGCGTGCATTTGTTTTTTGGACTAGAAATGGCCTTACCGATGTACGGCACAGACAAACAGGGAGCTCAAAGCTATTTTTATTTAACAAATCATTTTCGAACAGCAACTTTGGACAGACTTTGGGCGAGGATCTGGAGATTGAAAGAAAAGAGTCAGAGCTCTGCCTTCCTGCATGTGTGACAGCTAAAGATGAGAGGTCCGTCCCAGCTCAAGGTGTGTAGAGTTACAGAGCCAGGAAAGGATGTGTTGCAGGAAGTCTCAACCTGTAAGCCAGCACAGAGCAGGCACACATCTGCCACTGTCACCCAAGAGCAGACTTTTGTCACAAAATCAGCTTTTCCCACTAAAAGACGAGGAGGTCCAGAGTCGGTGCTTCTGGCCACTGCCTGGACAGAGGCTCCGTCTCGTCATTGTACAGATATGCATGTTTCAACACCCACAAGAAAGGATTGTAGCTTCAAGTCTGGACTGTGAATTTGCTAAGTAGTTTTCTTTCTCTAGACGCACAGCCAGTGAGCTCTTAACATCCTGCTCCTAGCGCTAACGAGGCAATCTTAATGCATGCACACGGCATTCTCCTCCCTTCTAGCCATACTGAAAAATTCCAGGACAGGTGAGGCAACTCTTAACAGTGTATTATATCTTACCCAATGTGTCTGAAACATTGTGATTTCCACATGAATCAGCATAAATTATTAATGTACATTTTACATTCTTTATTCAGGCCCAACTATCGGAAATGCCAGGTGTATTCACACTTAAGAGGTCTCTCCCTGATGCTAATTTTTCCTCCATAAATATTTTATCTGATTTAGATTTTGGAAAATTTGTAGTTGTACAGAAAATTCACAAACTGGTTGTTCCACCTCACTTGAAAGTTACAGCACATTGGAATCAGATATCTGCTGTCACATTTATTGACAATTATATGAAATTTCACATTTGAATCCCAGCACAGTTGCTCAATAATTACATTTGCTGGTGCTGCCCTTCAGATTGGAGAGTTCTACAGCAGCATATACAGGGTTTCTCTGGGTAGCCTTGGCTGTCTTGGACTCGCTTTGTAGACCAGGATGGCCTCAAACTCATAGAGATCCGCCTGCCTCTGCCTCCCTGAGTGCTGGGTTACAGGTGTATGTCACTACATCCCGCTATGATATATATATGATATAGTATATTATATTAAAATATATATATATATATATATATATATATATATATATATATATATGTTAAAGCTACACACAGCTTCCTAGTGAGCAGATCTCCCATGTTATCTGAGCCCCTTGTGAACAGGAGAGAAAGATTTAAAACTGAAAACAGGGGCAGATCCCACAATAAATAGCTTTATTGCTACTTAGACTTTTTCCCTTCTCCCTTGTTTGTTTCAGGACAGCATCTCTCTTACATGCTCTCAGGTCTCAGGGACACAGTGACCTCAGGGACACGATGTTCTCAGAGCCCAGGGATTCAGTGGCTTCAGCTTGGCTTGCTGTGTTTGGTAATCCCATGTGTTTTGGTAATGTCATCTTATTATTTTCATTTAGTTCAAGATGTTTTCTAATTTCCTCTTTGGTTTCATTCTTAGCCCTGAGGGTGTTTTTCAGTATAATTCTTCACCCACACATATTCTTGATATCTGCTTCTGTCTGTCCGAATCAATTCTTGTGCTCCTGATGGCCTGCCCTTTTTGAGCCCTGCTGGGCCCTTCTTGGTGGTCCATCTTGGCTGATAGCCATGTGCTCCAGAAAAGAACATGAATTCCTGTTTACTAAGACATGGGTTTATATTCATGTAAGTGGGTTAGCTTGTTGATAGTTGGTTCAAATTGTCTCTCATTTTTCCACTGCTAGTAGTTTTGTGTGTGTTAAAAATCTCAGATTGGGACAATGAATTAGCGTCCTCATTTCTCCATGTTCGACTCATGTATTTTAAAGCTGCATACAGCACATACACACTTAAGACTCTGCTGCGAGAAAGGATAAACAGGCTACCAAGATAAGACGTGATAGGCTGTGAGCACAGAATTGGGGAGAAGGTCATAGGGGAGGGGAATAGGGTGAAAACAGGAGGGAGGGAGGAACGGGAGGATACAAAGGATGGGATAACAACTGAGATGTAATCTGCATAAATTAATTAAATAAAAAAAAAAAAGACTCAGCTATGGCCTTGGTCCTTGTATCATTATGGATTGTCCTTCTCAGGCTATCCTTGAAGCCCATCTTACCTGGTCAGTACAGACAATTGACATTCTAATTTTATATGTTTCCAACATACATTGCCCTTAAAAAAAAAAGAATATGTGTATATATATATATATATATATATATATATATACACACACACACACACGTGACTAGTTTAGTCTAGTTTAGTCTGTTTAGTCAATTATTGTTCTTGTTAATTTTTTGGTTAGTTTCAACTTTTTATCCAGTTCAATAGTCTCTGTTTTTATAATAACATGCAACAGGCAGAGCCGTGTCTACAAAAGGGGAACCTGACCATCACATGTTTGCATACCAAGGCATCAGGGAGGGGGAGATGGGGAGGGAGGGAGAGGGAGAGAACAGAAAATGTTTAAGACCTTAAAACCCTCCTCCAATCACATACATCCTGCAGCAAGTCTTCATCTCTTACAGGTTCCACAACCTTCACAAATGGCATTACCAGTTGGGGACCAAGTGTTCAAACACACAAGCCTATAGGAAACATCTTACACTCAAGGCACAACAGCCTCTTTCAACCTCAGCCTCCATGCCCCTGCCAGGCCCCCAGACACCGGTCTGCTCTCAGCTGCCCACCATTGCTTTAGCAGTGGAGTGGGTACAGCCAGCCACTGGGAACGTCACAGCAAGCACAGTCCGTATGAGCACAGCCAGCCTGTATACCCCTGGTTGCACAGGCAACCAAGTCAGACCCAGAGCCGTGCTTGCACAACAGGCTCAGGCTCAGCAAGTTCAACATTTTTCAATGTATTTTCAGAGACTCTCTCTGACTTTGAATTCAGTCCGCATGCCTCATGTGTGGCCCTCAGTGAGAAAACGAACCCATTTTAGCTCTGGGAAGACTTTAAGCCAGGCAGTTGCCAGATTCGTGGGTGTTGTACAGAACATCACACCAAACCAGCTTTCTTCAAAGACCTTTCTTTTCAGCCCCTCTAGGCTCGCTCTTCCATAACACCTTTCTCAGTCTGTTCCCACTGGAGTCAATTAAGTGATTTTACCACAAAAGTTTCCCTTCTTCCTGCTGGAGTTCAGCAGGTTATTGAAGCACACCTCAGACTTCTGAGCGAGTGTGTGTGCCACGCGGCTGCCCTTCTGTTCTCCACAGAACCACCAGCCGGCTACACTGAGCAGAACTCTTGGCTTGTATTATTTTTATTTTTTATTTTGTAACTTTGCAACACTCTTCATAAATACTAACAGGGTGTGGAATATTAAATATTAATTGTCAGGAGTCTGGGTTGGTTAAGTATCACTCAGATGCACGGTGGATGTCAAACAGTACAGAATGGCGATCTGCTCCCTGGCCACAAGTATACTGGGGCTTAGAGCAAGTGAGTAACTCAGAGTTGGGTGTGTTTAAACGTTAAATGATGATGATGAAGGGTCGCCCTCACGTAGCTGGGTCTAAGCACACATGGTACCCTCTTTCAGAAATTTACTATTATCCTGTCCTATGCTCAACTCATCCACACTTTTTCCTTAGCCACGATGGTTAAAAATTATATCCTCTTCTGAAGAAATTTCCAAATATGTTTGACTCAGTGATGGATCCTGTTGTCTACCTGCGGTGACTGTGAAGGATATTTCTGCCCAGCCTCCTGTCCCTGCTCTCCTTCACTGTTATTAACGATCCCAGAAGTCACCATCACTGTTTGGCTCACCGATGTAAAACCATATGTCAAATTTAGATTTAAAACAATGAGCTTCCATTATGAGTGACATTAAACAATGTGACAGTGTTCTAAATCTCTTTTCTCAGGGTGTAAGGGGATGAGCATCGCCTTCAGCCACCTCTAGCCACTCCTAATGTAACATTCTGTAACAAAAGGCGGAAGAAGAGGGTGACAATTAATTCTACTGCAAACAAAGTGTGTGCTCCAGTCTCTGTGACGAAGATATGGCAGGTAAAAGAAAAATACAGCCATCCTTGGGATTAAGTTCTACTGACTTGATTGAGGCAGCATGGTCCCTCCTGGGTGTCCCTGGCTGGGGGTCAGGTGCTATATGCACATTTCTGCCATTCAGATTGACGACACTTAAAACTAGACATCGCTCACTGGGTAAAGTGAAAGAAGCTGGTCAGAGACAGACAGACAGACAGACAGACATGTCACTGTATGAGAGAGTCGTCCTGTGGCCACTCATCAGCGTTCCCCTGTTTTGGCCATTTTGTGGCCCCTCCTCAACATCTGCATTCTCCCTTCTCTCCAGGTCTGCTGGACCATGATGGCCAGTGTCCCCCACCTGAACAGCCCCTACCAGTGCCCCCGAGTTGAGTACAGTGTCAGAAGCTAAGCAGAAGATCACAGTGCTCAACACTGGAGTGTTCAATGATCTCTTCTCTAATCCCATGCTGAGGGCTCTCAGCAGGAAGCCTTCACTCTCCAGTGTGTATCTCACACAGTTTAGACTTGGAATTCCCAGTAAAATTATAGACCAGGCAGAGGTATTTCCCAGCCCTGGAGTATGTTCTTTCAAGATGACCACAGCATTTGAGAAAGAGGGAAGGACTCTTTGCAGAGACACTGAGGTCTTTCTGAGTGGTTCCAGTTGCATGAGTCTTAGGAGAATCCTTATTCCCCCAGGAGGGAATGTTCAAATTCAGAGAACATAAGGAAAGTCAGGAACACTGTAAGAGGGTTGTGTTCTGGAAGAAATCTCTGTAGGATCTCCACTTCAAAGAGAAGATGCCAACTAAAGATGCTATAGCTTTACCTGGAAGTTGCCCTGTGCTGCCAGAGGCTGATAGCTCATCTCTTCAAATCCAGACTCACTAGGAACCCTGCTTTCTCTTTTGTGGTGATGGTGCTTCCTCCACAAGCCTACCACCAAGCAGGAACAAGTATGGACTGCCCAGGCCCGATTCTGCCCTTACCATAGGATTACCCTCCCTCCTTTTTCCCATATGCTATGGAATTTAAAAGAAGGAAAACAGAAATTGAAGTATGATTTATAAGAATTTTTGATTTTCTTCTCAATCATGTTGTTCACCTTTAAACACTTATACAACCACCAGGGCCATGACTATGCACTTATAAAAATATGTTTTCTTTCTAGAAGTGCATAATAATACCCAGAAAAACTCAGTTTTATTTTTATGAAAAGAGTGGAGAAATGAAATGGCATTATCAGATGCAATCTATATTTCCAATTAATTAACTAACTAATTAATTAATTATCCTGTCTCCTATTCCTGTAATAGCACAATGCCCTTATAATACAACGTTCATTGTTTTGTGTCATTATTATATCTCTTAATAATGGCAATTTCTCCCGCTGGTAGACAGCTTTCCAATGTTAATTCTCAAAATACTCACCTTGAAGTTTTCTAAGCATTGCCTTCCGAGGCAAGCAAGCCAGTAGCTATTGCTGTGCAACAATCAATAGCATCTAAGCTGCAAGTAGTACACTTGTGACATCTTTCTTAACTTCACTGTTTAAATTCCTCTAAGACTAGAGGAGACTCAATAAAGCTGTATTGCCTCATGATGTTTTAAATGGTTAGTTGGCACAGGACAAGCTACCCATAGAAAATATACCTAAAGTTTTAGTTTATTTAAAAAAACGAATTTAAATAACAGCCTAGATTCTCACAGTTTTAAACCACTTATGGCTCTCTGTAGCCAAGTGAGGGGGGGGGGGGCGAGGGAGGCGGAAGTAAGAGCGGTCTCCATAATAAAGGTAAGGCGTGACTTGCGTTTTTCTCCTTTGTGCATGTCTGCAGTGGAGATTCCCAGGGATTCACTCCCTGACTAGACACTGAGGGAAATGGATGCTATCCACCAACTAGGCAGTTGAGGGTGAGGTCACCTGGCTGCATTATTGACAGAATTTAGGACTTGGACTGCCTCAGGGGAGAGTGTTCCTGGGGAGGAGGGGTTTTGGTTTCCTTTTAAAACATCAAAGAGGGGTTGAAGAATGCTTGTGAGAAGAGGAGCCAGGGTAGAAGCCAGTTAAGGTTACCCAAAAAGCTCTGGAGCGAGGCGAGAATTAAGTTTTGAGGGAAGGAAAGTGTGGGTTTCAGAGGATGCATCAAGGTGAAGGAAACCTTTGTCTCTGAAAATGGCCTGGGTGGAATAAGCTGTATTTCGTGAGGAGCTGTTTTAAGTCCCAGAGCGGATAGGGAAGGTATTAGTGGGTCTTTAAGTTGGGGGTGGTGGAAGAATCTCCCCATATCAGGATGTCATCCATGTAATGATATATAGTGAGTCTGTTCTCCAAGTGAGGTTTTAATAGGGTGGCCACAGCCTCCTGGCAAAGGGTTGGGCTATTGCCCATGCTCTGAGGGAGAACTATTTATCCATAGCATGAGGATAACCCAGCTTTGTTAATGTATGAGGTCGGGTTGTAGCCAAAACCGCTAAGTGTTCCTTCACAGTCTTGAGGGTGGAGAGGGATGGGGCAGCGGGGGGAGGGGGAAAGCAGTGTTTGGTATTTATTGCTAATAAAGGGACATTGGCAGGGATGGCTGAGGCATGGGGTAGCTCCCTTTGGGCATCTTTAAGGTGGCAATCTGGCTCTGTAAGAACGGTTTTGTCCAGGATGGGTGAATACCATCTTCCTTTACTGCCTGTCTGAGTTCTTTTAAATACGCAGCTTGGTATGGCTATCAGTTTAGTGGTCTGTTCCACATGGGGTTAATACTAACTTGGGATTCCTGAAATCCTGGCTCTGAATCTGAGTCATGGGTAGAGGGGGAGGCAAAGTTCACCACGGCTTTAATTTGGGAGTGCTGTTGTTTTTACAACAGAATCACAGAGCTTGCAAAGCTGCTAGATGATAGAGGGTTGGGTGTGTGTGCATGTGAGAGGCCGTGGGGTTACTTAGCTTCTCTTCTCATCTGTCTGTCTGTCTGTCTGTCTGTCTGTCTGTCTGTCTATCTATCTATCTATCTATCTATCTATCTATCTATCTATCTATCTATCTATCTTGGCAGGCTTTTGAATGGTGTGGTTTTGTTGGTAAGGAGAAAGGAAATCAGGAACCACCCCGTCCACTTTGGAGGTGGAGTAGGGGGAGGGGATGGGAAGGCCTTATCTACTTTTATTATGAAGTCCTGGGGGCAGCTGGGTTGGTGGATGGAAGGAAGAGGTGTGGATGGGGCTGACACCTTCCATGGCATTCACTCCCAGAAGTAAGAGGGGGCCAAGGTGGGGGTGGTGTCTGGTTTTGATTTCTCATATTAATTTGGTAAGGGCTAGTGGGCTTTAAGGCCCTGATTCTCAGACTCAGCTGGCTGGTGTTAGACAGCGTTTTTGGTAGGACCTGTTTTAATAGGTCCTAAGCATTGGCAGACTGCTGCTAAAATGGACAGAAAATGGGGAAAGGTTTTTCCTCCATGACTGTTTTTATTTTGGGTAAGAGACGTGACTTAGGTCCATGAGTTAGGGTTTAAATATTACTGGTGCCTATGCAGGGTGCTATCTGGAGCACTTCCTCCCACAGGAAGAGATTCGTTTTTTGGTGAGTTATATGCTATGTAATTTTAAGAGAGTATATGCCTCCTTAACCTGAGGGTCTTTTCTATGTGATGAGTTACTTCCCATGATAAATAAAGATAGGAAGTGAAGCTGGCGATGGTCAACTTTCTTGAGGTAGTTGTCTTGAGGGATTGGCATACCCTCAGAGCCCGGAGGTTTGGGTCTTTAGGCCGGGGTGAGGGTGCGGGAGACACACACTCACTCTTTTTCACTCTAACTGGAAATTCTTTTGCTGTCAGTCTGCTTCTGGTGGAAGCCTGGTCCTTGTTAAGTACTCCCCAGGGAGGCTTGGGCCTCCTCCAGAGTGGCGCAAGAAAGATGGTAGCAGCAATCCATGCTGATACACCAGTGAGATACACAGGGGAATGGGCGAAGCTCATGGCACACTCCTACACGTGGCTACCTGATCAGCAGTCAAGCCTAGAGTCCTGGCAGCTAATTCTTCAGGGAGGAGGGAGCCCTTCCTTTCCCAGAATAAATGACAAGTCTCAGATGGTTCTGGTGAAAGAGATGATGGCAGCCCATTTATTTCATGTGAAACAGACACTTATGAACCTTGGGCAGTGGGAGGAGTTTTGAGGATGAATATACTTGATTCACTGGGGCTAAGGGTGCCAGGGATTTATTTATATGCAGCAGCACAGTCCTATCATAAGAAGGGGAACAACAGTACATAATGGGTAGGGGGTGGGGAAGGACTCCAGGTCTCATTAGCACGGAGGGTATTTCCAGGAATCTCAGGTGCACACTACATGGTTTTCTTATCAGGAAAGGGTTGGGCCTGTAACCTTCCTGAGGGCTGTGTGATACTCCTTAGAGGACCTGGGGGAGATGAGGGAACCAAGCTGAGAGGGGAGTCCTTCATGTTAGCACCAAGTTCAGGGGCTATCTGGTAATGCTGGACTTCAACCTTACCAGCAGGGTCCAACAGAGGAGGGTGAGGAATGACTTCTTGTCTCCACATATAACCTGTACTGTTATCCCCAGATTCTGAGAGACCACCAAACAGACCACCCAAGAGCCAAGTTCAAATGCAATTGCAAAGACGTCTTTATTGCAGGTTTGAGCCCAGGCCACACCTCCTATGCACTGACACAGCAGATGCAGAGAAGTGGCCCCAAGTTTCAATTAAGAGGGATCTTTATAGGTTTTAGACAAATAAATGGGTTTTACAGTATATAATTGGATGGCACTTGGGCAGAAAAGCTGCAAGCAGGGAGTTATAAGCCTTGGCATTTTGTGGTTGGGTAGTAGGTGTAGGGGCAAGTTAGCCTATAGAAAAAAAATTGGTTGCAGCAGTCACGGGGGCATTAGGAACTTTGGCCTGGCTTCTCCTAATTGGTTGTTGCTATGTGCTAGACCACCTGCTGATCAGCTTGACCAGCAGAGTATATTTGGACTTTCCAAAGATGAGCTGATTGTGTTGCTAGGGAATATTTTTCTGTTTAGACTAGCTTGTGATTTTTCCTGGAATCTGGGTTTAGCCCTTGGCCAGATTAAACACAAAATGGAGTTTCTTTTTCAAAATGGAGTTTGTCTGGTCCTTACAGTGCGTACATATGAACAAATACACACACAAAAGGGACACCAATTACTCCTTATTAATTTTTTTGTGAGTTTATTTCTTGGATTTTAACTTGATCCCTTATTGAAAAAAAAAATGGTATAATAAGTCTTATCCTTCCCTGATGTCCATGCTAATAACTTGTGTGTTTTCATCATATGAAGACATGTCTAAGTATTTATTCAGTTAGCTTCAGCTATCAACTCACCACAGCCCAAGTTATCTGAGAGCCTTGTTTGGGAAATTTCCTGAAACAGATTGGCCTGTGAACATGTCTCTGAGTATTTTTCTAGATTGCTAATAGATGGAGGGCCCAACCCAGGTGGGCAGTGCCATTCCTGGGCACTTGGACCTGGGCTGTGTAAGGAAGCTAGCTGAACCTAAGACTGGGAGAAATCGCTGAGGAGTGTTCCATTGTGATTTCTGCTTCAAGATCCCATCTCAGGTTACTGACTTGGCTTCTCTCCATGATGGACTAAAATCTGGAAGCCAAATAAGCCATTTCCTCTCCCATGTCATGGCGTCTATCATAGCAATAGAAAGTAAATGAGAAAAGCTGACGGCGTTTCATTCCTACATACTGCAGCTTGTGTCTTCCATCTTCTGCCATCTTAAGCCCAACATTATATCAAATGTAATCAATTGAATATCAGTACAACATTGAGGCATATAAAATGTATTTGATCCCATTGCCCAGTAAAATGAATAATGATCTTTCACATTTTAAAAAAGAGATATTTATATTAAGAAGGGTTTTCAAGAGGAACAGTTGTTGACGCGATGTTTAGACACCATGAAAGGGCATCAATAGTTTGACTTGCAAAGCAGGGTCTGAGTAGTTCAGTGACAATGTGTTCTGTGGTGGAGAGGCTGAGAAAACAGCAGCTGCTCAGCCAGTGAATCTGGATACCTCAGCAGTCCTGGTCTGCCTCCCAAAGCATGGAGAATTCCCAGAGAGAGCCACTGGTTTTTAGTCCACAACGAACAGCTTAAGAACCTGGGTTCTAATGTCAGCAGCAACTACAACATGGATAGACATCCCTTTACCAATGGGAAGTGAAGTCAGGCTGTCAAAGCTGTGTGTCCTCCCTCATGCCTCTTTCTATTGGGGTCACCTGTTGGAAGGTGCCACGACTCGCCCACTCAGAGTGAGGACTTAGCCCCTGAGTTAATGCTTCCTGAAAAAGAGTCAAACAGCCCTGAGACATGCGTCTCAGTTGATTCCAAGTATTGCCAAGTTGACATTCACGATATCCCTCCAGAATCTCCATGCACAGTGAGCACCGCTGTCAGTGACTTTCACCTCCTTGCTTCTTTATCCCTGCTTAACTCGCATCTATCTATTTTATGGCTTTGTAAAATGTATCCAAATACAAACTCTAATATTTGACAAGTTCTTTTTATGCATATATTGCAATATCCCTCTTTTTAATATTTTCCAAATGTTTATTGTAACCATTCTTTTGAGCAATATTCATCTTTTGAAAAATCGTTCTGGTGGAGCATATACTTTTTCTAGAAGAAACTGAACCACACTTAGCCGAGGCAGCTGGCAACTGGAAGTGGGAAGACACATCTTTGTGGTAACGTGGTATTCAGTCTTCCAGATGTTCTCTACAGCACAGGGAATTTAAAGGGCTTTTCATTAGTTCTTCCATAAGGAAGAAAGAGAAGAGTAGCTTGCTAAAGGCATAGGAAGTAGTTTCACAGGTGTCTTAGCTGATATGTGACCAAATTCAGGCAGAGAGCTTTAGAAATGATGCTGTACACTATTTGTCCTCTGCCCAGGCCTGCGTAGGAGGCTCACCATGTCTGGGCTTTCCTCTGAAGGCCAACATTGCTTCTCAAGCACCTCATGTTCTGGCCACAGTGAGGAATTCATTAGCCATGTGAGGTGCCGGTGTGCCACGAACACTCTGTTCTCAAGGAGCCTTTCAAATAATGGTTTTGGCATCCAATGAGAATGGAGCCTTTAAACAATCAGTTGCGGTGATGACTGCAAATTTAGAAGGTAGCTGGCTGCTTCTTCCCTTTGATATGTGTTCTTTAACAAGAAGCTCCCCCACTTCCCACCCTACCTGTCAGGCTTTCTGAGTTGTTGATGTCAATGTGGACATTAGTTTAGGCTTCAGACCAGGTTTTGGCCAGATTATACTGACAGCTCCCTTGCTTGAACTGGGCACAGGGCTGACCACCATGACTGTCGCCTACAGCACCATGCTGGGGGGAGTCATGTAACTGTTGTGAAAGTCAGAGAAAGAACACACAGAGAACTCAAGGCCCAGGGGTGACTTTCTGATAGAAATAAGTTTGTCTTGGAAAAAGGAAAGAGAAGGAGGAGGAGGAGGAGAAGGAGAAGGAGGAGGAAGAGGAGGAAGCCTTACTTGTACTGAACTCTGGTCACTTTACAGAGCTGTAAGAGTAGAGAAGATAAAAATGTAGAACAACAAAGGGAAGTTGTCCCTGGGGAACCCCAGGAAGTTCTTCACATGGCCTCACAGTACATGAGAGTAACTGAAGGTTTGAAGGGAGGGCATGCAAAGATGGGGACAGAACTGGAGCCTTTAGCCTTCCGCTCACTTCTCCATCTTCATTTATAGGAGGTAAGGGCCCAGAGGAAGGAGGGGGAAGAACAGGTACCTATTTTGGCACTTACAGATCGCTAGCTTCCTTCCCTTCACAGCATCTGCTTATCTCCATAGCAACACCTCGTCTATTGTCTCTGACTCTGAATAGGTATCTCATTGTCTTGTGTCATAAGGTCCTGAATTAAATATGACACATTACCAAAATAAAACAATTTTTAGTAATTTGAAATGTATCAAGTACCATGGGCTATGTATAGGTACTGTCATATTTTATCATTATGTGAAAGCCAAATGCTGACCTGAAACATAAATGCAATTCATAGTAGCAATAGCTATCGGTGTGGAAACTGTTTGTGGTCAGTTTAGTGCTTAAAACAACTGACCACCTACGTCTGTATTTTAAAACAATTGCAGCTATGTTTCCATTAGTTTATTTTAATCAGAGAAGAGGGTGATGTCATCTGAACATACATATAAGATATTATCAGTACATGCCAGCTTCAGGGATAACAGCAAAATCTCACATTTGAATCACACAGTTGTACACCTGGGAGGCTAACAGGCTCAGTCCCCATCGAGGGGAAGCACCATGCTTGGCAGCCTCAGAGTGCACATGGATGCATGACGCTTGCTTCTGCTGCTGTTTGCATGTGTCCCATGTAATCCGCAAAGGCAATGCACGTGACACTTGACTTTTCTCTTTCTTCAAATTCAGTGTGTAAATGACCAGGAGAAAGTCGCCTCCCGTTGAGTGGGGATTGTTCTCCAGCAGTGGAAGGGGAAAGAGAAGGCTCTGCCATGCCAACTTGAGCTGATTGTACGGGAGAGGATGAGGTTCCTGAGATCTCAGCTGGAACCAGCACATGAAATGGAAGGCGAGAACAGCGAGCCCAGGCATCGAACAATGGGAGAATTTAATGAGGTAAGATGCTCTCAAGTGGCTGTTGGAAGTGATTTCTAAGATGATTTTTAAAGATTGCACAACTTAAGGTTTCGGGAGAGTCAAGTCATTTTGTGAGAAATTGAACTGTGGGGCAGCGCCTGTCACCACTGCTCTTTCCAGGTCCAGGGAAGGCTGTCTTCGCTGCATCGTCAGGCTTAGTTTAAGAAAGAGCCAGTTCTATTGCTCAGGTAGGTGAGATACAGCAACAGCAGCAGCAACAAACACTGCTTGTTTAAGAGATGAATCTGGGGAACATATGTAAAAAGTGAGAGTCTCCCTTGTGTTATCAAAGAGAAGTGGAATTTGCCGGATGAAGCTTGCAGGGCATTCTGGGTGGCACACGTGGACTCTGTTCTTCAGAGCCGGTATGAGGGAACAGAAGCTGGAATTTGAGATACTAGATTCCACATTGGCAGCCTCACTGGACACACTAGAGGACGGCACTCCCATCAGCATAGCCTCCTGATGGCACCGAGTTGGAGTTTTGCTTTCTGTGTCTGGTTTCAGTTTAAGAGTAGGTCTTGCTGAGCAAAGCCTAGAATTTTAAGACCTTTGCGTTTTTCTAATTCTTTCTTTTTATTTTCATACTTGATGGGGTCAGGACCTACATTTGATTGGCCTTGTTGGTCCCCGCCCCATGGTTTTTAAACACAGGAACTGTTCATTTATAAGGGCAGGAAATTACTCCTTTGATAATTACTAAAGTCATGGACAGAAAATTATGGTACTTTCCATGTGATGCATACGTAAAATTGTAATTTAGTTTTACTGCTTGCTCAAATATAAATCATAAGTCATATACTTTCCAATGATGCCCTCTCTCACACACAGTACACCACACAGAGACTGTTATGTTATCTGCTTGCTTGCTGAGTTCCCTTAGAATAGGATGCCAACGAGGCTGAAGTCACAATGCATCTTATATAACCACTGGGTCACATTACCCAACCCAGAGCCCCAACATATCTGGTGGCACCAGGACCATGAACAACTATGTCCTGATGGAGGACAAAGGACATAGGAATGTATGGGCATAGTGTCCTGTGAATCGTGGGCTTGCAGGAGATTATCTAGCATAGGAAACATCTGAGCTGTCCAGTGAGATGGGAGAGTGCCAGTGCTAGGTTCCTATTCCATTCCAGAGAGAGCACTTTGTTTGCAGTATTGACATTGGGAAGCTGGACAGAGCTGGCTGCCCACACCACCCTCTTTCAATGGGAGGAGGCTGAAGTGTGGAGGAGGCATTGCATCAACTCCTCCCTCTCTTGGGTTATAGGTGCCGCATCCTGGCAGATAGGTGCTGCTCTTCTGAGAGATGAGAAAGTTGGAAGAGAAGAGAAAACTGGAGCTATGTGGGTGTAGGCAGCAAGGGTGCCAGATGGGAAGCAAAGACTCAGATGTCTAAGTTAACTTATTATAAAACTTCAACAAATATATTAGTATTGTGACATTAGGGGAGCTTCCTCTAAATGTCCTTTTATAAAAGAGTAACCAGAAAACAAAGAGATGTGTTAAACTGCATAGAATTTAGTGAAACACAGCACAGGATACTGTAAAGCAAAGCACAGACATAAAAGCATTTGTCTTATGAAATATGCTGAACTCTTCCTGCTGTTAAAGCAGAGCAGAGCAACTTTGCCAGGGGGACCCAACAGGAAACAGAGTAGAAAATGGAGATGATTTTAAGTTAAAAGTATGATATAAAATATGACTAATAAGAAGGTATAAACCAGGTCTTTAAAAATAATATCAAATAGTTAATTCAAAAGTGGACAATATAATTAAGGGTGAAAAATATGTTACAATACAGTGTCATGCATTGCACTGGCAGTGTGCATGAGATTAACTACCCTAGGCTGGAGCACTCTATTGTGTCATTGGCTTTGAAAGCCTGGAGAGGGCGGTTTATTCTCTGCATGTTATCAGATTGACGGAAAGCACTACTGAAAATTTAGGACTAATGTTAGAAGATATGTCATTTGAAGAAAGATGGGTTTATCACTAATTGAAATGTACAATAGGTCATTGCACCAGCTGCTGCAGATGCCTGGGAGCTGGGGCAGTTCCCAATTCTGTACCCACAACACTTTCCAAGGGACACAAGTAAGGACACAGCCAAAACGAAACAAAGGAAACTCAAAGAGGCTGGTAGCCCTGTGGGAAATCCTCCATGCGCCTGCTGTACTGGCCTCCTCAGTCAGCCTGACCTTCACTGACTGCTCACGGGGGACAGGCATGTTATCCCACTCCCAGAGGCCTGTCTCCATTTATCTTTGAGTAGAACTAAGCCTTAGGGCTGCATCTCCCATAGTTCTTTCCAACTTTCCAACCACTCATCTCGACCCAGATACACTTTGACAGGGTCTAAAACAGGAGTGTTCTTGTATCCAAAATAGATGAAGGGTCTTCTACCAGCCAGCAAGATGCACGCACACACACACCTGGGCATACAGGTATACATGTTGTGTAGGTTTACCCCATGGCTTTGTTTTGGAGCTTGACCTGTGATTTAGCAGTATCTTGATATTTATAAGAAATACTTGAGCATAGGTAGACAACTTAGCCAGTAAAGTGCTTGCCCTGAAAATGAGGACCTGTGTTCAGTGCCCATATAAAATGATAGACGGCATATTTGTAATTATAATGGTAGGGGTGGACACAAAGGGAAGACTTGAACTTGCTAGTCAGGTGGACAGCAACTGATGATCACACTTGGTGTTAATCCAACACCAACTTTCAATCACACCCACCCACGCAATAGAAACATTTACATAATACACACACACACAGAGGGAGGGGAATACTTAAGACAAGAATACAATATGATCAGTTCTCCATTCTGTCCCAGATGACAATTTGGGGTCTTAATTTTATTTATATCATCTGATAAAGAAGAAATCCCCTTAGTGCTGATAACGGTGCTCTGGGCTATGGTGACATTCTGTTGTCTCAGCGCAGTTCAGCATAACCCAAGGAGTCATAACAACTTTACTGTGACTTCCTCATACCATTAGTTAGCGGTTACCATATAGTAATCGCTGTGGTCCGAGAGTCACATTCCATGCCCATTTAATGTCACAAAGTGGCAACCTCAAGCTATGATCCTGGCTGAGGGCTCGATATCTGAGCCTGTTTATGCAGCAAAGGATAGCATCCAAAAGAAAGCACGCAGGAGAGAGGGGGCCATTATAGCTATCAGAAAACAGACACTTAATCCATGTTCTTGAAGATTTAATGGACATATCAGAGAATCTAAGGGGATGAAAGGTGGGGTTTGAAAGCAACACAGAGATGATGCTGTGCAGATGCCTAGGCTGGAGGCAGAGGAAGACCCAAGTGCTGCCCTTAAGTTGTCAGTGAACTGAATAGCTCCCGAATGTGGGTGGAGTCAGCCTATGTGGGTGGAGTCAGCCTATGTGGGTGGAGTCAGCCTCTTTGCCACTCCATCCTTCTGATTTTCTCTCTCTTCTCTTGCTTCCTTCTTTGCAGTTTTCTCTCTTTGTCTATCTCCCTGTCTGTTTCCACTTCCTTGGCTCCCATCATTTTCTTGTTCTACTTCAGGTCCCCCAAAACCATCAGTCGTACACAGTGTTTAAAGTCATTTTCTCAGGTATGTGTTGGTCTCTGTGAGAGCTATCCTCTCCTCTCATGATACTGTACATGAGAGGGGGACTTCATGAAAGCTGATTCCACCTTTGATTTATGCAAGCTTTCCCCCACAGACACTCTTATTTATAATTCCCGTGATGGCATACATCATTTTGAAGGTCAAAGAAGTTGGAGACCTAACTTATAATCTTTACTGTTCTGGTAATATATTATATAAGCCCAGTTTGAACTATTTTAAACTCAAATTGAATTTCTGTCAAGTAATTCTTGTGATGTTTAATCTGATTTATAAATCATCAAGTCTCAACAAGTATCAGCTGCAAAGATATATTAAAAGGAAACGAAGAAGATGATTTTATCAGTTAATTTGGCAATTATCACATGATGGTAGGAAATAATATTTTTCATTAAATTTTCTTGGGGTGTTTATTATTTCTTTTAGATGGAAAATAATGTTTTCCTTTTATGTAAATCATACTGGAAATTGGATGAGAGGGTATTTCACTGATATACATATAAATATCAAACTGAGTAACTTCCAGATTGAGTAGAAGGACTTGACAGGACAGTGAAAAATCTCTGAACAGCACTGTGGTGGTGGATGCATGTCTGTCCTGATACAAGGTATAAATGACACCAAAGGGAGTGTCCTGGATAGCTTCATGTTGAACTATAGTCACCTGAAATCAGGGTACCTCAATTGAGAAAATACCCCCATAAGATTCAACTGACAGCATTTTCTTAATTAGTGATTGATGGGGGAGAACACAACCCACTGTGGATGGTGTCATCCCTGGGCTGCTCCAGGGTTCTATAAGAAAGCAGGCTGAGCAAACCAATAGGAGCAAGCCAGTAAGCAGCACCCTCCACGGCCTCTGCATCAGCTCCTGCCTCCCGCTTCCAGTTCTACTTGAGTTTTTGTCCTGACTTCCTTTGGTGATGAACAGTGACGTGGAAGTGTGAGCTGAATAAACCCTTTTCTTCCCAACTTGCTTTTTGCTCATGGTGTATTTTCAGTGCAATAGTAACCCTAACTAAGAGAACACTGCCGTAATGTGAGAGCTGAGGGGTGACCCTGTCAGCTTTAATGGATGCACTGTCAGGAATGTGCCCATGTCGGGGCATGCTGTGTCAGGATAGTGTTCTTGGGTGGGGGTGGGGGTGGGGTGGGAAGTCCAGACAGTCTGCTTAGTTTTTTTTTTAAATATTTATTTATTATTATGCATACAGTGCTGAAAAGGCCATCAGATCACATTATAGATGGTTGTGAGCCACCATGTGGTTGCTGGGAATTGAACTCATGACCTCTGGAAGAGCAGTCAGTGCTCTTAACCGCTGAGCCATCTCTCCAGCCCCAGTCTGCTTAGTTTTGTCGTGAACCTAAATTGGCTCTACAAATATGAAATCTATTTATTACAAATTAAAGCTACAGAGTCATTGTTTAGGTTTGAGAGGGGAAAACGGGCTTCTTGAGAGAATCCCAAGTTGACTTATCCTTTAGGCAAGAGTTACATCACGGTACATGCCAGAAAGCAGATGGACAGACAAACAGATGAACAGACAGCATGATGGGGGGAGGTGTCTAAAAAAAGTTTCCAGCCTGCCTAAGGAGAGCAGAGCCTGCTCTTTTAAGGCCCTTTGTGGGTAGAAAAGTAGAGGTTATGGAGGGCCCAAGTTTGCCTTTAAGAAATGGGTCCAAAGTTTATTGACTAGGTTACAAGGCACTGTGTCTTCGTGCATTTCTGGCTGAGACTGGAGTTTGCAAAGTCCCAAGGACATTCCTTGATTGGAGGCCCCAAGAAGAACAGAGGGCCCTAGTTAATATGCTATGTGACCAGTAGCCACTTGTCCTACCTATAGCCTTTCTGTTTAGGGTTTTACAGTCTGTAGAACAGGTCCTCTCTCTCTCTATGATCTCTCAGTAGTGTGCATACTTATTTTGTTAAACATATTAGAAGAGAAATAGAATAACATTGATGCCTCGGAAGTGGAAAAGTACTCACAGGCATTTGGGAGTTTTTTGCAGCTCTGGTTCTGTGTGTGCCTTGATCAGTGAGGTCTGTGGTGATTTGCTTTGCTGGACACTAATCTGCACTTGAGCCTCATGATCTGCTATGTGCACATTTGGATCTGTACACACAGTGGTGTGACACTTCACATTTTTACCAACCCATATGTCAACGGCTGTGAGCACGGAGAGTGTGAGCTGCGTTGTGGAGTCATGCTTACTGCTGAAAACTTAGTCCCTTTGTTTTACCACAGGTGTTTGTCCCCAACCTTAGCCCCTCCCACGTTTGAAACTGCACAAAAAAGAACCAATGGAGGCAGCCTCTGTGCTCTGTGTACTGTGATGGTCAGAGCTTCTTTTACTTGGAAAGCAGTTGAAATATGCTCTTAAATCTCAGTTGAAAATTACCAACTAAAGAGAATTTGAATATGGGATGCATGTGTCCGATGCTGTAGTTTGAATTTAATTTGAAGGCTCTGGTTTTCCTGGTCCTCACCTAAAGGGAGATTTATACACAGTTGTGTTATTTTTAATAGAAAAACTCAGCATAGTTCCTATTTTGCCAGTTTGGAGGTCAGTGGAGGCTTCATTTTAGCGTAAGTTTACTAAAAACTTTTCAAGAAAATCTGCAAACTTAAGTCAAAATGTAATGCAGGGATAACACACTTCACGGTTTTTAAAGAGTCAACTGACAAGTGTTAATGCCTTTGGCATTTTGGAAGGTCTAGGTGGCAGGCTGCATGACCTGGCACGATCTGCTTCAGTGAGGGAGGGCAGAGGAAGACTACCCATTCGTACTCTTTGTGATATCACATGGTGATGGTGAGGCAAGGCCGTAGGGACAACATGCCCAAGCCCTTTTGTCTGTATTCAGTTAAAATTCAGGGGAACTGTTGGTTTTTCCATCCTCGGATATATATATATATTTATTAAGCTTTAAAAATAGAAAATGTAGAAGGATCACCAATTCATACTGTACTGCTTTAAAGTGGGTGTTTTGATTATATAGGGTGGGTTAAGAAAAAAAGCTGGAATTGGCACCCACCTAATTGTCAGACTGACGTACTTGGTGCACAGGGTTTTACTGTGAGCATGGAATTCTCTCGTCTGCTCCTCTTTATTTCAACCCCAATGCGGATGTCTCCGCAGGGCCACGTGTTGCCGCCCTGAAGCTTATATGGGAATTTGGGGGCACCAAGGGTCACAGATATTCTTATTTCCTTGATTTATAAAAGACTTCGCTTAGCTTCCTAGATGATGTTGTCTGTCTTGATAAAGAACGATTTAGAATTCAAATCAACATGCTACACATAACGCCAAGCTCTAACTTTTATAAAATATATTTATGACAGATGTAAATTTAGCCAGCTTTTTGTAAACCTCATAAACCTCCTCTAATTTTTTTCTCTTTGGCATTTTAAATAGGGAATAGATTCACAAATACAAATTAAAAAGATAAATTTTTACCACATAAAGATAATTATTCAAAGCAGAGAAATTCTCCAAATGCCCTTTTGCGAAAAAAGATATTTAAAGTAGTAGTCTAACAACTACCAGATTTCTCAAGTTCTCCCTGCAGCATGCACCTTTGAAGGTGAGGAAAGTGGAGCATTTATGAAATGAAATGGATGTGCAATTTTGGGTTCAGATGTGATATTGATTTCTTGGTTTTGTGTTGATTGTTCTCGTTTCAATTTTGCTTCTATTGTTCTCAGATATTTTCTGCCCATTGTGAATGCAAAATGTTGGAGCACCCCCATCTTGGGAGCTCACTTGGCTAGCGACTTTCTACTACAAAGTCACAAACAGGTTTTGATGAAAAGAGGACAAGAAGCAGTCAAGTGTTTATCTAAGATAAGCGATTATGAAATGTCAGCTCTGTTACACACATGGCTTTTGTAATCATGTGTGTGGTGTGCGTGTTTGTGTATGTGTGTGTAAATTGTAGAGAAATGTGTCAGTAAAATGTGTTGCATATTCATCTGCATAGCCCAATCATTTAATGCTCTCAAATTTATGCCTTCCTGAGACAAAAGAATAGTTTTACAGGAAATCAAAAGTGATATTTCTAAACAGAAAAAATATTTGTATTTTCATAACTGGGAAAGAGTAGCTGATATAGTTTAAAGCACTCAATCTTAGTTCCAAGTGAAGAACCCACACACATTTAAAAGAGATAATATTTTGCTCATTAATATGATACCGTTTTTTGCTCATCATTGAATTCTTAGATAGGTTCTCTTACAACAGTGTTTCTCAACCTTCCTAATGCTTTGGCCCTTTATGCTGCTGTTCCTCATGTTGTGGTGACCTCCAACAACAAAATTATTTTCATTGCTACTTCATAACTGCATTTTTGCTACTGTTATAAATTGTAATGTAAACATCTGATATGCAGACTATCTGATATGCAACCCCCGTGAAAGAATCATTCAACCCCCAAATGGGTGTCATGTCCCACAGGTTGAGCACCACTGCATTACAAGACCACATTGTAAATCTGCTCATTTAGACAAGTCAGCGGTAGACCATCATCCATCTCTGTGCATATCTGCACATTTTTTCTTTACCTTGGAGATTACTCATTGATGGAGCTGGAGCCAAGAGAGGTGGTAACACATATCTTCAATCTCAGCTAAAAATGAAAAAAATCTTGAGTTCAAGGCCTGACTTGGCCATAGAGTGAGTTTAGAGCCAGCCTGGACAACTTGGATTGATCATATCTCAAATGAAAAAAAAAAAAAAAGTCTGATGGTGTAGCTCAGCCCAGTGGTGAAATACTTGCCTAGAATAAAGAGTGATAGCCTAGGTTGAATGTCCGGGATGACAAAATCGAGCAACACGAGCAATACCTCCCAAGATTCTTGGAGTAGCTTTCTTTCTATTGCTGTGATGAACACCAGGAACAAAAGCAACTTGGGAAGGAAAAGTGCTCAGCATACATAGTCTTTGAAAGCTCAGCCTAAAAATGACACCTATGATGCTCTCTCTAAAGATCAAGGAACATAAAAGAAGAGAGAACGCAAAGACAGTAAGAGCTGGAAGATGGTGAGGAGAGCATCCAGTGTCTGGCCATGTTGAAGAAGTTGCTGTTATGAACAACACTAGCTCTGTTAGTAGTAAGTGTGGATGGTGGAGGGGCCATGGGACTTCTCTCCTTCCCATGAGTCGCCGGCTGCTAAGAGATACTGAAAGAGGAAGAGTCACTGTCTTCAGGTGTGTGGCCATTTGTGAACCCACTAGGTTCCATAGACACTTCAAAACCCATGTTCACACAAAAAGCCCTGGTTCCACATGAGTGTGGAAAGGGCCCTACAGGGAGAAAAGGGTTGATGAGAATAGGAAGGAAAGAACAGAGAGTAAAACGGAGAGCAACTAGAATGCATTATATACTTAAGTACATATAAAACTGTCAAGGAGCAATTTTAATTAATGTAAGAACCATCCACAAAAAGACAGCAAAGAAAATACAACCAACACTGGACTTAACATGTACTTAAGTGTTTTCATTTCGTTATTATTGTTGTAGCCCTTGCCGTGCTTCCTTTTTATCAGCATTTTAAGTTCATTCTTTGAGAATGTAAACAATGTGTTTTGATCACATCCACCTCTAAACCCTCTCACCTCTTCCCAGACTCTTGCCACGTCCTCTTTTCAACTTAGGATCCTTTTTTTTTTTCCCCTTAACATGTTGAGCCCAGTAAGTGCTGTCCACATGGACATAAATGTAAGGCCATCCTCTGAGAATCTTAAGAGGGGCAAATTCCTTGAGGAGCGCTGACTCTCTTGCCTTTACCAGTCACCAATGGCTAAACTCAGTGAGAGATGTAGATTCATAATCTCACTCCTACCCCACCTCCACTTCTATACTTCTTTTCTGGCTTGATCTTGTGTAGGTCCTATGTAGCATTTAAAAAAATAAGTAAGTATTCTTGATGCTACTGAATAATTCTTTAAACCCTATAATGCTCCAGTCAGATGGCTTTCTTCACAGCTGGGTGCAATCTCTATTCTCCCTGCCACTCAGCTGAAGCCATCTGAGTAAACTCTGTGCTATCCCTTCTTTATTTTCCTATCAGGACCTTGGGCTCAGGTAGGGTTCCTGTTACAGGCTGGGACTTGGGAAGCTCATGAGGATGTGGATTTGTTTGAATGTGATTTTTTTAAGGTGATTTAGTTGGTACACTACAGTACAAGAGTAGGATGGCAGAAACTTGTGTATCACCTGCAGCCCATTGTGATTTCTTTTATACACATATATAGAAGGAAAGACACCCTCTTTGAGTTAGCTGCTGAGAACAAGAGAGTGGGAAACAGATCCTTGGCTAATTTTAGTATTGCTCTTAAAAAGAATCTTGACGATGAAAGAATAATAACAAACATCAGGCCAAAATCATGGGGGGTTGAGTATGGCAGACCAAGGCATCAGTGCAAGTGTACCTGACTTAACTACACATTTAATCTCTTACAGTGCCAGTGCTGAGGTCAAGGCTAAGACTGCTGACTTACTCAGGACATGTTCATTATAATAAATTAACAGACAATGTTAATTTAGCTCAGTTCAGCCAAGTCATACTGACTGAAGAATCATTGGAAGTGACCACACTTTACTCTTTGCTATGTTCACCCTGCTGTGTGATGTATCTCAAGGAGAGAGGAGATGCCTTGTCCCTGCTGTCCTTTGAGACTCTCCACTTCTGACCATCTTTTCCCCCCTGCTCGGGGAAGATCATCATTCAGCCATCTACCTCTTTATCCCATCCTTACGTTAGCATCTGTTAAAAAAAAAAAAAGAAAGAAAGTACTTGCCTTGCAGCAGATTAAACTAGTGGTGTGATGAAACCACACAAGAGGGCTACCAAAAAAAAAAAAAAAAAAAAAAAAAAAAAAAAAAAAAACTAGCCTAGAGCAATAGGAGATGCATTAATTCAGTACGCAGAGATGAAAAATGAGCTGCAGAGTGTGTCATTTATAACTGCATATTCTGAGGCACTGACTAAATTATAATTTGTTAAATAAATTTGAGTGCATCTGGGAGCTTCTAGGTGACTTGATTTTGACACTACAAAGTTCTGTTAAAATGGCAAAAAGCACTCTAATTCATCTTGAATTGTCCCTTAGCAAAGCTACAAAGCATTGAAAAATGGAAGGATTATTTTAGGTCATAGGAACCAAATTTGTATTTTAGGAAGTAAGAGGTCCTGAGGACAGGAGAGAAAAGAGCTAGAACTCCCACCACGCATCCTGGCCATCAACACAACCTGAAACATCTCCTATTGACGAGGCTGGCTACATAGAGCACCCATGAGACTCACCTAGGCCTGTGACCCTGTGCTCAGTGCTGGGGCTCCACAGTATCTCCTTGTATTTCTCTTCAGGACTGCCCACTGAGGAGTGGTGGGTGGTGGGGCAGCCGTAAGGATGACAGGAAAGATGTTGGAGAGCCCCTGTGAAATCTCACAACTATCACTGGTCTTGAGGTAAAGGTCATGATGACTAACTCATTTGATAGGAATCACTTAGAGAAAAAAGCCCTGGGGTACCTTGATTTTATCAGACTATTTAAGGAAGAATTCAGCCATCCATGCACACAGAGGCCACTGATACCATGCCACATTCTTTGGCTACTACCTGAGCTGGTGTCAGACTTCAGTTTTGTTCATGGGATGCAGGTTGTACACAGATAGAGAACATAAAAATTGTGCATATGTAGAAGTTTCAACCCAGATTTCGAAGGAAAGCCTAGGAGGCCAGGCAGTGTCCAGCAGGGTCAGAGTCCCTGTGGGGAGACCATTGGAAGGGAGGCATGATATATGAAGGCCTGAGGATAATTTCAGGCTCAGATTCCATCTGGGCATTTCACCAGGGTGGCACAGACAGACAGACAGCTAGCAGACTCTGTGCACTACTCATCAATAGATTGCATTCCTGCTTCTCATATGAGTGCTGAGTGCATATCCGCTCATTCCTCTTTGGCTGATGATGTCAGTGCTGCTTTTTCTCTATCAGTTCTTCTCCACAAGACTTTACATTCCACCATGAAGTGCACTGCTAATAGAAAATCACCATCGGCAACCCACACAAGTGACCTAAGCCTTCATTTGTCACCTCCACACTTTAGAGTGGCCTGTTCTTATCATGGTGTATACTTTGAGCATTTTCTGCTTAATATATATATATATATGTGTGTGTGTATTTGTGTGTGTATGTATGTACGTATATATGGGCATATGCATATGTCTCCACACATGGAAGAGGTCATAGAACAACTGAAAGCATATGTTTTCTCTTTCTCTTGAGAGCCTAGGGATCAAACTCAGATCCTTAGGCTTGGCAGCAGGTGCCTTGACTAATTGAGACCTCTCTTTGGTTGCTGTTTTGTTTTAAGCAGAGGTTTCCCTGTGTCAAACACTACAATGCTGTCTCAGTATATAAATAAATGTGGAATATGTATTTTTTCCTGAAGCCTCTTGCTTCACAAGTTCATCCTCTGTATAACACGTAAGTGGAATCAAACATGTGTGGGGAGCACAGCATGTTCAGCATGTTCTAGGCTACAGACTTGATTTCTTAAAAAGGGAACAATGTCATGAAAACTTGGGGCCAAGTCTCATGCACTGAAATGGCCGCTGAATGATAGCTGAGTTTCCACCCAGAATCAAAGTGGTGAGCCACCATTGCAAGCCACTTCTGATCTAAGACAATGAGTTAAAACAAACTCTGTATAAATAAGTTATCTAGTTGGCCTCAGAATGAGCTTTATATATATATGAAATTTATTCTTTAAGAAGAATAAAGGAAGAGATTATGCTAGAATCATTTGATGTTTCAGTTGTCACAGAAACACAATGGTTCTATTTAAGCCCTGGTTATTAAAATTATATGAGTAGCATTCAAAGAAATATATTTTGATATGTGCTATTATATAACAAGATATTTATTTTCTTCTTGACAGAAGAAAAGCTCTGTCTTTACTGTGAGACAGGTGGGTCAGGAAACAGATTGAGCCTGTGTCCTAACTTGCTTCAGAGGATAGCTGTGGCTCACTGCCCCATAGGCCAGCTGCAACAAATGGCCATTGGCTTCATCATTCTAACAGAAATTCTAAATGTAGACTACAGAGGGTGAGAGGCTCCTTAAACACAGGGACACTTTGTCCCAATTATGGGGGGATATCCAGTTTTGTGCATGAGTTCAGTGTTAGTACTCTCAGGCCTTTTCTTTGACAAAATGCTTTTCATATAGGTTTGGTCTCTCAGGATCGATTGCTTTGTTTGAAAAATAGCACCTCACTGAAGCCCGGCAGAAAGGAGAAAATGAAGGAATCACGAGCACTTCACTGGTCTGCAGTAGTGTGATGGACCAATCAGTGACCCTGGGGTTTGACAAAGACAAAATAGGTTCCAAAGCCCTGCTGATAGGGAAACACAGCTGAGAAAAATCAGCAGTCTTATCCACTGTCGTGGGAATGGTATACTCTCAGAAAAACTCACCCTTACACAGAAATAGTATAGTGTATACATTCTTTCATCCACCGTACTTACAAAACAGGTTCTATGAAATGAAGCAACACTCTGCTAATTGGTTAGGGACCAGAATGTAAAGAGGCAGGACTATTCTTGAACAACATGGAGGTCACCCAGAAAAGTGTTGAGGGCACTGACTATTTAATCAACAATGAGATACACTTCTTCAGCAAATAGTTAGCAAGAACACAGAGTGAAGTGCCTGAGGGCTTGGCAACCATGGGCAGATCTTATACAAGACCCAATTTCATGTAAAAAGATTCTATTAAAAAGCAGGAAAAACAACTGGCATAGCTTTTTGGTGTTGGCTGGGCACTGGGTTCCTCCTCACCCTGCCTGGTTCTCCTAGCATTAAGGGTTCTCCTAGAGTCATGTCCCCAAAACGTGCTGGCTTTCAGCTCTTTGTCTTAGAAACACCAGCCATAAGCAAATTCAGTACTCTGGCTGTGAATCATTTGTCCCAAGTAAGGGAAAACAGCAGGAGTAAACCTCTGGGTACCAGATTAGAACCACTAGCACTTGGGCATTGGCAGAGTCCTGGATAAACTCAGCAAACTTTCTGAGGTCCTTATGGTTCAAATTGGATGCTCTAGTTGTTTATGTGGTTAGGACCCTTCATCCTATTGACCCTGTCGTTTCCTGTCTCAAGGAATGTCTTCCTGCTGGTAAGATGTTGAATTCCTGTCACTTCATCTTCCCCCTTCCTTTCATCCAGTGGCGTGGCAGGCTGTGCTGGGAGATTTTGGTGGGGAAAAGTATATTCTTGTGTCAACAAAGCTTCATGAGGTCTCTGTCCTTGATGGATGATACAGCCCTGTAGTCAAGACAAACGCCTTTGAAGTGCAGATGGGAAACACCCACTGTAATGACAGGCAGAGGGAAGTGTCCTCAACACTGTCACTATATTTCAGGGAATCTGAATATGTTCCCAAACTTTTCTTGTGTCTGTTTTGGGTTAGTAGCCTGCTGACTCTATGTTCTGTCCCTGTAGGTAAGAGAGCACACTCAACTACTTTCAGTGTTGAGAAATAAATGTTTTCCTCATTCACTCCAGGCATGTCAGTCCAAGGGACATTAGTGGGTTTAGAATAGGAAGGCGGAGGGAGGTAATTAGGGGTGAAGGCAGTTTCTGTTGTGTTCTGAACGTAGCTCAGGAGGCTGAATTAGAGAACTCAAGTGATCGATCACTGGTACCTGGCCATTGCTTGGCTGGCAGCTTTGTTCTGTTGTTTCCTTAACTAAGGTGAACACTGACGCAAGAAGGAAATATGTACATACTTGCAATAATCGGAGTATTCAGAAAGTTCTGAAGAGATATGACTATCAGAAAGTCAGTTCCCTAAGTTTGAATATCCAGGAAGGAAAAAATAAATATTCTCTTAACAATATCTGTCTAACTTCTTGAAAAATATTAACAATACGAAGTAAGGGTATCAATACATATTTTTGCTTCCTGCAGGCACCTACAAGTTTTCAGTATAGTAATTTTACAAAGGAAGAGAGAGAGAGAGAGAGAGAGAGAGAGAGAGAGAGAGAGAGAGAGAGAGAGAGAGAGAGAGAGAGAGAAGTATTCATAAAACAAGAAGGGATTTGATGAAACAATAATCTCAAAGAGTTTGGCAGTAATACAAAACCTGTGGTATTAGAGATTTGTCAATTTGATGAATTGCATTTTAATGACAGTGAACATGTGGGCAAAGCAAGTAGGTGATTATTTCTGATCAGAAGGAGCTGTGTACGAATCCTCTGCCGCAGTTGCTCTGTCATCCAGGAGGCTCCGAGCCTTTGCCCAGAGTTTACAGATAGAACCAGGGTTGGCTGCTACTGCAGTGGGTGGAGTTTCTTTTTTTCCTTTCTTTTATTCTTTTTTTATGTTTGCTTTTTTTGTTTTGTTTTTCATTGAAATGAAGAGTAAAGACAATTTTTGGTTCCAATTCAGTAGTTTATATTGTGATTTCCTCCCTCTCTGTCTCCCTCTTCCTTTCTTCTTTCCTTCCTTTTTCTTTTGAGATAGAGTCTCTCTATTTAGCCCTGCTGTCTCTGTATGTTGACCAATCTAGCCAAGAATTTACAGAAATACTCTTGCATCTGCCTCCCAAGAAAAAAAGAAAGAAAAAAACAAGAAAAATACATTTTGTCTAAATTCTGGCCAGTAATGACAGAGCATTCAAATGGATTTCTTCTGACAAGCCATTCCACAGGCATTGTTCCCTCATAGTACTGGAGGAATGGCCTCCAGGATCTTCTTTCTGATTCTTGGTGCATATTCTCCATGCCTACACATGGTGTGTGGGTTCAGCTCTCTCTGTGGTCTCCTTTCTCTTTACTTTTACTTTGTTTGAGTTTGAGTCATCCTGTTTCACAGACTTGTCTCAAGCTCTTGGGCTATAGCATTCATCCTGTGTCAATATTCACATCTAGCTTACAGGTCCTTTTACAAGTGCTGGAAATCCATTAGAGACTCCTCCATTATGAGCTCATAGCACCTCTCAAAAGTCTCCAGCTCTCACAGTAACAGTGTGGGCCAGGCTGTTGGAACATGGGTCTGGAGGATACAGCACTCACTGGGTCCATTGCACTGTTATGCATAAAATAAGGAACACAAATAACTTTAGAATGATGTGTTGATAAGACCATTAGGGTGTCATAAACACCAACATCAGCGTTTTCATTTTCATGAACACACTTTAAAGATGTATTTTTGTTTTGTGTATAGGAAAAGGCATAAATACTGAGCATACTTACACATTTTGATATGTTTTATGTGTAAGATTGTTCTAGTGGAGCTTTCTTAATTTTAATGTCAGCAGTGAATAATGTAGATTAATGACAATGAAGGTAAGAACAATTAAAACACTGGGGTCTGCCTCTATACTGAAATCTTATCAATGAATCAAGAATTAACAGACAATGAATAACAAGTATCTGATGTGTTCCACATTCAAGGAGACCTGGTATAGACAAGACAGGTTCCAATTCAGTAGTTTACATTGTGATTTCCTCCCTCTCTGTCTCCCTCTTCCTTTCTTCTTTCCTTCCTTCCTTCCTTCCTTCCTGTGTCAATAGGAAGAGCTTTGCATGGACAGTAGGTTGTATGCACTTCAAATACAGTAAGGTTGATTTTGTGTGATAGGGATTGAATGTAGACAAGGCTATTGATAGAAGCACAGGGTGCTGAGCAGGAGTCTTGCATCTGGGGAGAGAAGCTATGGACTAGGAGGATAATCTGGGAATGTAGCAGAGAGCTGCGTGGGCCACTTCCAAAGGTGCAGTGACAATATCAGCACTGATGCTGGAAATAGCCAGAAGAGTCTCTTTCAGGGACATGAGGAGACAGAGACTTAGCTTAGTTTGAATAATTAGTTAAGCAATAGTTAAGTTTATTTGTTTAATTTTTTAAAAGATAAGTAATGTGGACATGTTAGTTAGATTAAGCATGTTTTACATGATTATCTTCCACCCATGAGATGGATGGACAGATACATGACAAGAAAGAGAGAGAGAGAGAGAGAGAGAGAGAGAGAGAGAGAGAGAGAGAGAGAGAGATATGGATGATAAACACACAGATGAGGTAGATGTCCTTGTTAGTTTTATGTCAACTTGACACAACCTAGAGTCATCTGAAAAGAAGGAACCTCATTTGAAAAAAAAAAAGCAATGCCTCTGTAAGGTCCAGCTACAAGGCATTTTCTTAATTAGAGAATGGTAATGGAGAGTCCAGCATATGGTGGGTGGTGCCATCCCTGGGCTGGTGACCCTGGGTTCTATAAGAAAGTAAGGTGAGCAAGCCCTGATGTGCAAGCCAATAAGCAGCACCCCTCCATGGCCTCTCAGCTCCTGCCTCCAGGATCCTGTCCTGTCTGAAGTCCTGTCCTGATTTCCTTCAGTGATAAACTGTGATATGGAAGTATAAGCCAAATAAATCATTTCTTTCTCAAGTTTATTTAGTCATGGTATTTCATCACAGCAATAGTAACCCTGAGTAGGACAGTTTATGATGAGAGATTATAGAGATATTATAGATAATAGGTAGCTAGCTAGATAAATAGGTAGATAGATAGATAGATAGACAGATAGATAGATATAATAGGTACAGACAATGGATAGATGACAAAAAAGTAAAAATATAGAACTTTGGTTTAGTTGTAAGTATATAGTTGAATTTATTGCTCCACATTCCCTTTTTAAAAAGCTTTTATTCTTCTCTCACATATTACATTCTTCTTGCAGTTATTCCTCTCTCCACTCTTTCTAGTCCTTCTTCCTTCTCACCCAGACCAACTCCTCTGTTTCCCTTAAAACAAAAACAAAAACAAGCAGGCCTCCCAGAGATGCCCACCAAAGAATGACCCTAACAAAGTCTCCTAGTAATGAGGTATGTAGAACCCAAACTGGCCATCTTTTCTAATGAGGCAAGGCTCCTAGCAGTGGGACTGGGGCATCAACCCAACCATAAAACCTTCAACTTACAATCTGTCCTGACTTCAAACAATTCTGGGGCAATGGAAGTACAGACATTGGGGGAGGGACCCACCCATGACTGGTGGAATTATGGACCATTCCATGAAAGGGCCACACCTAACACTGGCTGGGTGGCCAGGAGCCAGAGACAGAAGACTCCAGAGATTCAGAATAGAATCAAACACAACTGGCAAAATAGGTATGTATGTATATGTGTGTGTGTGTGTGTGTGTGTGTGTGTGTATGTATGTATGTATGTATGTATGTATGTATATCTATCAATAGATCGATTGATCTATGAAATGATCCCCAATGTTATTTTGCTATACTCATAGATTGATGCCTAACCCAACTGTTACCAGAGGGCTGTCATCTGGCAACTGATGGGAGCAGATGCAAGGACCCATAGCCAAACACTAGGTGGAGCCAAGGTGGATAATGGGAGGAAAGGCTGTAGAAACTAGATGGGTAGAGGACACCACCAGAACACTGGTGGCAGAATCAACTAACCAGGGCTCACATAAACACAAATAACATAACAGAAACTAAGGTGAGAAACATGTATGGGTCCTCTGCATATATGTTATGGTGGTGTGGCTTGGAGAACTTTGGGACTCCTAACAGTGGGAGCAAGAGTGTCTCTGACTCTTTGCCTGTGCTTGAGACCCTTTTCCTCTACTGGGTTAACACATCCAGCCATGATATCAGGGTTTATTTTATTGTATCCAGATTCCCTTTTACGCATATTTTTTCCATTGTGGGAAGGAGAGATAATAAAAAAAATGCTTAGTAAATAAAGGTTTGAGAGATAATTCTAGAAAAAAAAAAAAAGGTGGTGAGTAGTTACTTATCAAGGAAATTGCACAGGAGCCAAATACAATTGGCAATTGGAATTAAGTTGCCAAACCTCAAGTGCCCACTTTATGAACCTTCTGACCAAGAGTATGGCAGGAAGCAGGCTGGCAGCACCATGGCCTGTGAACAGGCTTCCTCTGCAGTCACAACTTCAGTCACTGCAAAGAGAAATGGGTCCAGGGACAGGGTGAAGAGGTAGAGACTCTTTCTGTAGGGCTTGGACAAAGAGTTACTCTCAGGGTAAAGAATCGGAGGACTTCCCTGTGTCCTACTACAAGGGCCGCTAGACAGCCTGCTTTCCAGTCTATTAATGCACACTGGGCTTTGAGAGGAGTCAGACTGTGTCCCCAGTGGTGCCAGACAGCTCCTTGTACCCTAGAGAGGCAAGCAACAAGCAGAAATCTTAGATGTTGGGTTGGATGGAGAAGAGGATGCGGTTTCTCACAGTTGCCAGGAGAAATTACAGAATGTCCTTTGTGTGCAAATGAAACACATGCAGGGGTTCTAGGGGTGGTAGCAAGCTGCTACCTGGTCCCTGGTTGTATCTCCATAGCAACATCCACAGTTGAGTCTCATATGGCCACAGATCAGTCAGCAAACATCGACATGGCCACGTCAGTCCTCCAGGTCGGGATGGAGCACTAAGGGGCTCACTTACTCTCTTCCTTAAGATGAGGAAATCAAGTGGTACATAGCCCTCATGTCCACTGGGCAGGTGCAGATGTCAGGAGGAAGCTGCGTGACACAACATTGACCTTAACAGGCTTCCTTGATGGCAAAGTCCGGATGGACATACTGAAAACACACCGACACTAATCTGTATGCCTTTCTTATTGTCCCCATGTCAACATACCTGATTCTTAGCAACAGTGTGTCTGGGTGGATCATGATTATTGTAATTACACTAGGCCTCTTCCTCAGGGGTTCCAAGAGGCTCCTGCATTGGGGACAACAGCACTGTGGATATCTGCACAAGCTTTCATGGGGTTGCTATCACACACACTTATCTCCTCTACACTGTACAACAGAGTTTAAGCGCATCAAACTAGGATGGAATCTCAATCCCCACATGCTCAGTTAATTTGCTTCCTTAGTATGGAAATAACCACCAAATAAACAACCATGTTTACCATAGTATTCTATTTCAGAAATCTCTTTTTCCCATTTATGGCCTGATTGCAGCCCCCCTCCCTCCTCTCCTCCCAGTCCCACCCTTGCATGCTCCTTCCCTCACTCCCTCCTCCCTATGGGACCAACCAACCCTGGTGCATCAGGTCTCCCGGGACTAAGAACATCCTCTCCCACCGAGGCCAGACCAGGAAGCTGGCTATGGAAAAGGGATTCAAAGGCAGGCAACAGAGTCTCCACATGTGCACACATCCCTGCTTTCTTTCTTTCAGCAATGGTCAACATGAGGGGGGAAAGTTCTAATGCAAGGCAGAGAGAGTTTAAGGTGATTTGAGACAATTGGAGGGATTATAGCTACAGTAAGCATGTATGTACATTTAGCATGCAGACAGCCACAGGATCAGTAGCCCCAGCCTGCATATTTACACATACAAACATGCACACATGCATGGACACACACTCCTGCACACACACATGAACAAGAGCAGGCAAAAATTTGAACTATTTTTGTATTCATATTGTGTAAGAGGAAAATTAATATTATTCCCATGTAATAAACATAAACTTCATGTGATTTGGGAATCCAGGAGAGAAAATGCAATTGTAGAGTCTGTGTTCCTTTTTCCTCCTTCAAGAATAAATTTGGGGTTTGACATTGGTGAACTGGGTTTCAGTGACTTTAACTTGTCCACAGAGAGGTCTCATATTTTGTTGCCCCTGTAATACACACCATCATTCCTAAATGGCTGCTTCAGGCAGAAGCAAAGAAGAGTTTAGAAAACTAGCCTCTTTTTAAAACCCCCTTCTAACTCTTTTATAGGGCTTTGGGACAAGCGAAGGACACAATCTTACAGAAATTATTTAATGAAGTAATTAAAGTCACATTTGGAAACCCTTAAAATCTCTATATTCAATAATTGTCCATGATGGTATATGGGTTACTTCCAGATTATCTCAAAAGATGGCGCCCATCCTGCAAGGAGATTGGGGAAGTGAGCTGGGGTTGCTCTGCATATTTAATTATTGCCATGACCTTCGTCACTGTCACCAGTTTTGCTTAACATAACATTTGGCCTCAGTGCTCCATCCTCATGCAGTTTGGTCTGCAGAATTCTGTAATCGCATTTCTGCAGACACTGAGTAACTCTTCCCTCCCCGTCCCTCCAGGCCCACTAAGGGTGTAGTCGTCTGCTATTCAAGCTATTTCCCTGCTGTAAGCTAAGATGTAAGGTGTTGGGGGTCAAATCCCCCTAGGTTGTTGACTCCTGGATTACCCAATTCCATGTCTTTGGACACAGAGCAGCGAGATAAGATGGGCTGTGTTGCATGAAGCCACAGAGTAACTATTTGGATTTACCTGGGAAAGCGAGGGCAATTACAGATAAGCAGAATTAGTCACAGCATAAGCTGTTTTCTGGGGGGGTGGTGGTGGGAGTGGGGGCTGTCTTTATCCAAATGTAACTGCAGAGCCCTGGGGAGAGGCAATAATGGCCAGCAGTGGCCAGAGAGCTGAGGACTTAGACAGTGGGGAGATGGTTACACTGCTGCAGCGTTTTAAAGACCAATATACATATTAAAACTAAAACTGATTCTCTAAAAGTAGGGACCACAAACAGCTGAGTCACACAAGCCTTCATTTGTGTTCTCACCCAAGTGACTGAATGAGAACCAGTCTACTTAACAGTGGCCTCTCATTGTTTCCTGCTCAGTGATTCTGGAATCAAGGCAGTAATGGATCAATTCTAATCCCCTCAAAAAAGGGAAGGGTTGGGGTGGCTGGGGGAGGTGCAAGGGCCTATGAAGTACCCGCATGCCAGTCAGGGAAAGAAGGCTCCCATGCCCTGTGTATTTCTTCTTTGGGTGATTCAGCCACCCTGTCCTCAGAATGTGGTACAAGGATGCGGGGCTCAGTGTAAACCCAGAGCAGAGAGGCCCACTAAATCCAAGTTGTCCCAGAGTAGTCAAATACGCTAAATCTCTGGATTGTGTCTCAGTTCTCTTAGCCCTGGAATATGAATTTCATAGTGTACTCTGCCAACTGGCAGCTTCTTCTCAGGGCAAACACTCTAAGAGAATAAGATTACTTGCATCATATAGAGGTTCGGGGAGGCGGGGCTGCTCTCACCAAAAGTCAGAAATGAACTCCATGACTGGAAGGAGATGGAGTCGTGTGTCTGCGAGAGAGGGTTGGAGTAGCAGCTGTGTGTGTGAGGAAGAGCTCAGGGTATCTCTTTACTCCTGGTGGTGGCAGCAGTCCTGAATGTTCTCAGGTCTTAACGGCGTCTTTAATCTGCACCTACCTTCTTACTAAGTACCTGTTTACCTCCATAACGCCTTCTAGAAATCACCACACACTCACTCACTCATCAGGGCTGCAGAATGCCACAGGGCCTCACCTAAACCTGGTCTCATGTGCAAGACTCAAACACAGCCATGTTCCTGGGAGCTAGGATCCAGCAAGGATGTGTGGTAGGATGGCAATTCACCATGGTTAATTTTGGGTGGCAACTTAGCTGTATTTAAAGTCCTCTGGGAAATTTGAATACTTTGGATGACTTTGAGGGTTTTTCCACCAAAGAAAAATTGAGACATGGGCATGATCTGTCCCACATGAGACTATCATATGAGATGGGGGCCAGAGATGGACTGATCCAGGTGAGTTCCTGTATCCTGCAAGGAACTCAGCTTAGCAGAGAGGCCACATGGGGTTCAGGTGGCTATCCCAAAGCAAGGAGCCTACCCAAGCCTAGTAGATGGAACATATAGTGGCTGCCAAGTTGCTGGGCTAGTTCCTTATGGGGTTTGGTTTTTTGTTTGTCTCGACTCTTCTTTTTTCTGTGCTCCTTCCTCTTTTTTGAGTTGGGGATATTTATATTTATTCTATGGCACTGTATATAAAGAATATAGAGTTTGCCTTGGGTTTTACAATCATACCCAGACATAGAGACAAGAAACTGTGACTAGTACACAGTTGTATCCGTAGGGTTGTGAAAGTGAGTATGGTAAAGGCCTTCTGCCTTCTTGTTCAGAGATTAAATTCATACGATTTAGTTTTGTAAAAATTATTTTATCTAACTAAAATGAACACTTTTCTTCTAAGGAAAGTGCATTTATTTTTTCATGGTGAAAATAAATTCCACTCCTTGCTAAAATACATTTTCAGTATGCCATTTGTTATTAAAACCCATTTTCTACCTTTGTTTATATTTAGAATGTTGATTTCGGTATTTAATATATTTGCTAAAGGTATGAACAATGCAATATTTGTTTTCTTCAGCACAATGAAAAGACACCGTCTCACACTTCTCTGTCCTACCATGAGGCTGTGAGCCCATTGACATCTCATGGGTCATTTCTGCAAGCACACTCAGAGGAAGCCAGGGAGGAAACTGAGACAACACAATCACCTGTTACTGTGGTAGAGCTGCCTCATGAGGTCACATGCTTTCTGATAGTGGTTTTTAGTAATGCCCATGTGTCCATATCATAGCTTTTTTTATTGGAAGAAATATATGTTTAACATAGACACTTGCAGGTGTCTGCAATTTTACTTTTAATTGGCAAACAGAATTTGTAGTATAGTGTGTTCTTGACCAAGTGTTATTTAAAATCATGCTCACACCAGTCTGATGGAACAGACCCGGTTATATTAGCTGCTTGCGAAACTGAGGCAGAAAGGTTGAAAGTTCAAGTCCTGTCTGGCTACAGAAATAGTTCAAGGGCAAACTAGTCCTTTATCTCAAAATAAATCACAACATTAAAAGGACTGGAGATAGCACCCAGGGCTAGTTTATTTGTCCAACATGAACACAATCCCCAGTAATGTGAGAGGAAAAATATACTCATGGTGCCTGCAATAAACTAAAGGAGAAAAATATACTGTTACTTCTCTAAAATTAACCCACTAAAAAACACCAATGAAAAGAATACCTGAGTGCAGTTTGCTGTGGACCCACAGTCTAGGGGCAGTAACAATTAGCGATAATTAGTATGTATTGTTGAAATTCATGTGTGAAAGATACCTTTCTATGAAACACATATGTCCCATCCAGGACCCCACCATAGCCACATGGCCCTTTGCTGGGAGTTGGTTGGGTGCTGCTGTGTATTCAAATGCTAAATACTGGCCCCCGAGATCTGGTTGCAGTCCAGATGAGTACATTCTCATGTACACTGAATCATGTTGTGTAAACTTTGCACCCCCGCATTCTCTGATTGATTAAATAAAGTTGCTCACAGCCAATCACTGGGCAGACTAGAGGTAGGTAGAGCTTTGGTTCCTGGGCTAGGGTGTGTGTGTCTCAGGTATGGACCACAAGGTGAGAGAAGAAGGAGAAAGGGAAAAGGAAGAATTTGGGGGAAAAGGATGTGGCCTGATGGAGCAGATCAGATCCAGCCCAGGCAGGATGAGACTTACTTTCAAGTAACTTGGGAACACCGCCAGGAGGTAGCCAGACTAACTTAGAAATCAGCTTAAGTTGTACCTGCCCAGTTATTGTGCTTAAGGCTTGTTTAGATAAACCAATAAGTCTCTGTCTCAACTTTTTGGGGAGCTATCCAGGTTATAGAATAGCCCTCTAGAGTTTAATAAATAGTCAACAACACCTCTTCTTTCTGCTTCTGGAAAAAGCTAACTAACTGCTGATCATTCAAAGAAACTTCTTCACGCAGTTCTGGTGTGTGTGTGTGTGTGTGTGTGTGTGTGTGTGTGTGTGTGTGTGTGTGTGTATAGTATTGGTATGAGGGTGGACACAGCAGTCTGATTATATTTGGAAGCCAGAGGTCGATATCAGATGTTTTTCTTTATCACTCTTTATCTTGTTTTTGGAAGCTGGGTCTTTCAGTAAATCTGGACTTTGCTTGTTGGCTAGATTGACTGATGGTTGAACACCCAGAATCAGCCTGTCTCTGCCTCAAAGCTCTTGGGTTGCAGCCTCATGCTACTGTGACAGGCTTTTTTAGGGGGTGCTAGGGATCAAAATGTGGGTACCCATGCTTATGTAGCAGGTAACTTGCCTACTCGGATGCCTCCCACGATCCTGAATACTATGTTAATGGAGCATCCTGTGTGGTTTCTTCATATTTTCCCATGATACTCTTCTTTCAAAGCTCAAATCCTGTCTCTGACTCTAGAAAGACTTTCCTGACATTGCTCCATTGGATGTACATGAGCATCAAGTAATATTTTATTCATGAATGATGGCATTCAATGTATAATATAGGATAAATACATCTTCTTTTACAAAAGAAGACTTTCCTGGTGACAAAACCAGGGCACACTGACACTTACATGGGGGCCACAACAGAACACAGCCATTTTGAAGTCAGATAACAAGTAGCTAGGGTTTTGATTGGCTTTGGCAAGGAGGCATGTCATGAATAAATACGATCCCACATGGACTAGACCCTTTTCCTTTGAAACAAATGATAGAAGTCACTGTACAGAGACTTCTGAAGTTGAAATAGAAACATATGCTAATTTTTTACATGCTTGAAATGACAATACCTTGCTTTGGAGGCTGCCCTAGTTCTTTCCAGAGTTTTCATGTCAGCCATCTTGTTCTGATATAAGCTTCATCCTTCCTGTTCTTTAAGCAAAGTGAATCGAATGATTCTTAAGCAGTCAGCTGGAGCTAGAGTACAGCCCAACAAAGAGAGAACCAATGGAGAGGCTTAAAACATTCAGTCTACTACGCCTGGCTTTCACTTGCATTCTATGAGCACTGGTTGGAACATGGCCTTTTGGATGCATGGACCAGGGCTAGTGTTTTCATGCTGTGGCACTTAGTTATTAGAAGCATCAAAGCAGACAGGTGGTTTGGCACTCTTGTGTTTGCTTAGTAAAATATGTACCAAATCTCTCCTACATGTTTTATGAATGCATTTACAGGAAATGTAATGGGCACTATGACCTTTCCACTGAACTTGGGCTAGTCCTTCATGAACACATAAGCACACTGTGTCAGTCAGCTCTCTGTTCCTGTAAGCAAATCTTTGAGAGGCTGAAGATGTGACACTCAGAGCCTTAGAGAGTTGAGTCCGCAGCTGACTAGTTTCACTGTTTCAAGCCTTGATAAGGCTGCATCTCAGGGGAGGAACACATGGCAGAAGAGAACAGCAGAAGACATCAGAAAAGGCGAAACATTTTCTTCTGGAAGTGGCTTCAGAGGGACACAAACAGGAAGTAGGTCTTGAGCTGAATCGGGGAGAATGAGATAGTTGGAAGAAAATAAAAAGCTGTACCCACAGTTAGTGGTCTTGGAAAATGAGAGAACTGGAATAAGCAGGTCTGGACCTGTAGTCTTATAAAGTAGGATGGTCAATAGAAAAGAGCAGCACACGTAGTAACTGGTGTTGAGGAAACAGGGTGTGGCCTCTGCAAAGGCCTGGACCTCCAGTCGCACAGAGCCATAGGCCAAGCCTATCTTTGTGTTCTAATGTCATTTCTGTAGTGGTAAAAAAAAAAAAAAAAATTCTCCCGAGTACTAGAAACTAGGGAAATAAGGCTTATTTTAGCTCACAATCCTAGGCCACAATCTCACAAGTTGAGAAGCCAAGGCAGTGGAAACTTACAGCAGCTAGTTCCGTATGATCAAAGTGCATCATAATGTCATTTAGCTTTTAAAAACATTAACTAATTTAAAAGAAGGCGTTGGATACCAACAATGAAGTTTGACATGGGTATTATCAACATTAGCACTTCATTGCCACTTACAGGCAATTATTGTGTGTGCAATAAAAATTGCAGTTTGTGCTTTGGACAGATCTCAGCGACTCTGCAGGGGTTCTGATGTTGATTGTTGGTAGGGAATGGAGAATTCTAGAGGATAAAGGTAAAGACAAGAAGAAAAAAAAAAACCATAGAAACAGATTTCAGTCTTGCCACAAGATTCTCGAGTGTCTCCCTGCATCCGTGGTCAGACCCAGACAAAGCAGTACTGCCTATTTGTTTCATGTGGCAGCGAAGGACACTGTTGCTAAGAAGCTTACAATGCAATGAGCAAATTGCATGATGATGGTGATAACGCCATTCAACTTAAAATTCTTAACTTTTTTTTTTCTGTTTTTTATTATAATTTATTCAGATTGAAACCTATTAGGTCTCATCCAGATAGCCTGCTTCCCCTTCTTCTGTGAGCTCTGGGCCTCCCCACTAAAGGGAAGTGATCAAATACAGGGGGTGCACCAGAGTTCATGTCAGAGGCAGTACCTGCTCTCTCCACAACCATGGAGAATGCGCTGTCCATTGGCTAGATCTGAGCAGAGAGTCTAGGTTTACTGCATGCATTGTCCTTGGTTGGTGCAACAGTTTGTTCAGGCCCCCTGGGTCCAGATCCACCAGCCTTGATGGTCTCCTCGTGGGGCTCTTCCTGAACCTTCTGGGTCCTTCCATGCCCCATTTTTCTATGCCACTCTCACCTGGAGTCCATTAGCGAGTTCCAGCATCTGTCCCAACCCCCTGCTGAGCGGAGACTCTCAGAGGACAGCTGTTTTAACTAATTTAAAAGGTGTTGAATATGCCAACAATGAAGTTGGTACAGTTTAGCACGTACAGGAAAGAAGTGTGTGTATGGGATAATTCCTTAGACAGTGGAAAGGACTGTTTTGTTTGCTTGTTTGTTTATAGCTATTTTGTTAACTTAGCCTATAAGACTGCAGTACTCCATTAAATAAATTATACTTTAACCTAGCATTTTTGCAGCTGTTCTCATTTGGACATAAGGCATCTTTCCCAAAATTTCACCTTTGGAAAGTTTGCTCCCCAATGCAATATTCAGAGAGGGCTTTAGGGTAGTTATTGGATAATGATAGCTCCTATCAAATCGATGCATTAATCCATTCATAGAGTTGTGAAGTGTTACCTTACAGGAACAGGGTAACAGTCCAAATGGAAGAAGTGGGACAGGGTTGTACCTTTAAAGAGTGCATCCTGTCCCTAGTCCTTCTTTTCTGTCTCTCTGCTCCTGGATCATAAAGAGAGTAAGTCCCCGATGTCATACCTTTCTACCATGAGGCATCTACCTTCTCAGGCAGAAGGACAATGCAACCAGCTGAGCAGGGACCCAACCCTCTGAAACTGTGAGCCAATTTAGATCATTCCCCACTAAGTTGATTTGCTTGAGTATTTTGTCTCAGTGGCAAAAATGTGAGTGTAATTCATGTTCTCTAACATAATAATAAAATACAGAGAGAACAAGTACTTAGTGGGTAAAGTGCTTGCAGTACAGACTTGAGGACCTGAATTCCATCTCCAGAAGGTACAAAACACACACACACACACACACACACACACACACACACACACACACACACCACTTACCCTCCCCCCTACACAGTAAAATCATGGTTAGTAGAGTGAATGAAGTAGATTATCATTTCCAAACCTATGGTTGAGAAAATAATACCCAGGATGAGGGGAGGACACATGTGCCTTCTAGAAACTTGTGGTCTGTCATCAGCACATGCAGAAGAAAGCCTGACAGGGCATGATTTTTATGTTATCTAGGTTATAAACAAATGATTTTTGCAGACACTAAGTTTTCTAAAATGACGAAAACTCTGGTGTTGCCAATATTTTCATCTACTAGTTGTGCATTTGGTAGGTATGTCTAGTATTGGTTAGTTGCTATCATTTCTATTTTATAATTTATATAAAATATTAAATAAAAGAAATGTTTCACATTTACTGAACTATTTTAGCTTGTAGTGGAGTCATTCAGTGAAGATATGTGACTTAATAAAGGTGGTTAAAACATATAGCTATATGAAATTAGCCTTGAAGATTTATTATTGTCTGTATTATACTGCTTTATATATGCATATGCAGCATGGTAGTGTAGAGCTCACAGAGGTCAGAAGAGGATATCAGATGCCCTGAAACCAGGGTTACAGACAGTTGAGAGCTATCACATGGGGTTGCTGGGAACCAAACCACGGTCCTCTGGAAGAGTGGTACATGCTGCTACTGTTGAGACATTTCTCTGGCACTAAGATTAGCTTTGAAATGTTTCACATCACCCAAGGCAAAATTCTATAGATAAGATTTTGGAAAATACATTACTCCTTAATTTTGATTTCTTTTCCTTGTTTCTGGGAGTATTTTGAGCACAGAATTTTTTTCCTTAATAATACCATGCCTTTAAATAATTAAGTAGTTTTAATGCATTATTTCAGAAAAAGCCAGAAATATGTCAGAATCTAGTTGAACACTTTGAAGCAAAGTCAAGAGTTTTACCTCTGTGGGCTATTTTGCAAACAAATAATGCTTGCTAGTACTAAAAATAAATAATCTACTGATTTACAATAGTTATCTTTAATAAATAAAACATTTATATATTAGTTATCTAAAAATAGTTTTATGAGTAAGTAGTAGGTAAAGTAGGACATTATAAAATCTGAAATCTTGGGGTTGTGGAGACAGCTCAGTGGGTTTAGCCTTGCAAGTGTCAGTTGCGCCAGAGCCCCCGAGGCAATAGTGCACACCTATAATTCCAGTGTATACAAGGTGAAGTGAGAAGCAGATATGGAATCCCCAGAAGCCTAAGGGCCAGCTTACAGCTGCGAACAATGAGAGATCTTGCCTCAAGCAGATGGAAGGGAGGACCAATGCCAAGGTCATCTCCTGACCTCTGCATGGTCCCCATGGGCTGTATGTGTTTACACCCACACACATACATGCCTTTAAAAATATTTGAGATCTGAAAGGGAGGAGTGCTGAAAATTGTATGGAAGAATGGATGGGGGTGGGAGAATGGAAGGACCCAGAGAGGTCAGGAGCTCCATAGGCATCTGGACGCAGGGGTCTGCACAAACTGATGCACCAACCAAGGATAACACATGCAGAGAACCTAGACCCCCCTCCCCCGTTCAGATGTAGCCAATGGGCAGCTCATTCTCCACATGGCATGGGAGGAGGACTGCCTCTGACATGAACTCTGGTGCCCACCATTTGATCACTTCCCCTTGGTGGGGAGGCCATGGAGGCACACAGAGGGAGGGGATGCGGGCTATCCAGATTAGGCCTGATAGGCTGTGGTCAGATGGTGGGGAAGGAGGGCCCCTTCAGAAGTCTAGGGGAGGGGAATAGGGCAGGAGCGGGAGAGAGGGTGGGAACAGGAAGATATGAGCGAGGGGACAACAATTGGTATGTAATGTGAATAAATTATTACAAATTTAAAAATTAAAGAAAGAAAAATAACAGATTAAAATAAATCAAAGTCTCAAAGAGCAAAGATTGGCATGGCTTGGCCTTGAGTAGCCACAGAATGCAGTGTTTTCCAGTCTTAATAAGATGAGGCCTATAGACTAGATGAACAACTCAAGATGTCACAACTCAAAGCAGTGTAGACCTCTAGCATCCACCCCCTAAGCCACTGTCGTTACCGAGCTCTGGGCTCTCAACGCCTCCTTGGTCTTGTTCTCTCTTTATGACATGTGGGAGGTTGCTGGACTTTGAACATAAGACTCAGCCAACAAAAACAACTGGTCCTTCTCACCTCAAAACTTGTTCACCACGAGCCATGGAGATTGAGCTCAGCATTTAAAAAAAAAAAACTTTATTGTTTTCTTTAGGAACCTAAGCCTTATAATTAGGCAACATCAAATGCCAGTCAAGGTGGTAGATGCAAATATGTCACTCATTTTCATAACCTACATTCTAAAGCAGGCCACTGTGGATTAAGTTCTAAGTTTAGATTTCAGCTCTTAGTCATCCACAGCATCGGGACTGTAATTTATTCCCCAAGAGTATGTATTTTATCATCTGTTATATGAGTCATAGTATATTTTTATCATAACTCAGAAGGTTCTGACTATGAACTTAGTCACTTGGAAATGCTTGCTCAAAACTTTACAAATAATATTTACTATTGCTGGCAATTATTCCTTGGCATTGGAAGTCTTTGTAGATGCTAGGAAGACACTGGGTTGGAGTGATGGCTCATCAGTTAAGATTATTTGTTGAGTTTCCAGAGAACCTAAGTTCAGTTCCCAGGACCAACATGGCAGCTCACAAACACCTGTACCTCCAGCTTCAGAGGATTCGGTGCCCTCCTCTGGCACACACATGGTATATACTTACACAGGCAAGCACACACACACACACAGGCAAGCACACACACAGACACACACAAAAATAGAAATAAATTTTCGTAAGAAACAAAGTATAAAGTAAATGTGCCCTGCAATCCAAACACGCCACAGGCTGAGGTGAATTCCAGACCAGCCAGGATACCACACTGAGACTTTGTCTTTTAAAACACATTGGAATTTGACAAAACAAACAGAAGGAAAAGAGACCATGAACAGGCACAACAATCAGAAATCTGCTCACTTACACACTCAAGAATCCCATAAAAGGCCATAAGATGCACACAAAGGACTTACTACAGACCTGTGCAGGCCCTGTACATGCAGCTCGGCCTCTGTGATCTCACATGGCTTTGGTCATGCAGATCTAGAAGGCATGTTTTCTTGCTATCTTCCATCCTCTTTGGCTCTTCCCCTCTTTCTGCCTCCGCTTTTGCAAAGTTCTTTGAGCTCTGAGGGGAGGGGCTTGGTAGGGACATACAACTTTGGGCTGAGTGTCCCGAGGCCTCATTCTGCATATTGCCTGGCTATGGGTCTCAGTGTCTGCAGGAAGAAGCCTCTCTGATGGTGGCTGAACAAAGCACTTATCTATGAAGATAGCAAAATGTCTTTAGGAGTCATTTTATTGCTATTCTTATTTTTACTTTTAGAACACTAGTCTTTTTACCTTAAATCCCTGTCCATGGGCTTTCTAGCTTCAAGTTCTTTGTCACCCATGCAGTGACATAAATTTTAAAACATCACCTTGTCAATTGGTGCTAGCCTTCCCGCCATGCAGGGCAGTGTTTGAGAATAGGTTCATTTGAATCTTCCAACCCATTAGGGTGATGTTTGTCTTGCTTAGGGTTTCTGCTGCTGTAATAAAACACCATGACCCAAATCAACTTTGCAAGGAAAAGGGATTCATTTCAGCCTCCACACACATCCCATCAGTGTCTATCACTAAGGAACGGGAGGTGGATGGAGACAGGGACCATGGAAGAATGCTGCTTACTGGCTTGCTCTCATAGCTTGCTCAGCCTGTTTTCCTTCACAACCAAGAAACTTCTGCTCAGGGGTGACAGCACTCACAATGGGCTGGACCCTCCTACATCAATGCTTACTAAGAAACATGTCCCACAATTTAAATTTTGTTCTATGCTTTCTGCTGCTGATATATTGAAAAGGGCAATTTTTGTGTATTTTTATGTTGTGTGTTCATGTGTGTGGTAACTTGTATGTGTGTATATAGATATATACATATATGTATATATGCACATACAAGTAGCATAGAACAATCTCTTATATCATTCTTCATGGGCCATCTACCTTATCATCATCGTCATCATCATCATCATCATCACTTAGAAAAGACACCTTGTTAACCTGGAACTTGTCTAATAAGATAGGCAGGTTGGTAAAGGAGCCCCAAGAATCCTCCTGTCTCCACCTTCCTAGCCCCTAGGCCTCACTTTTTAAAAATGAACTCTGGCATCAAAGTTATATCTTTATGCTTGCAATGCAAGTGCTTTACCAAAGAAACCATCCTTCTAACCCTTGTCCTCTTTTTAGACTTTTGTGGAAGAAATTAAGCTTCATAGTCATTTGTTATTTGATGCTCTGAAATTTACTAATCAGACAGGTTTAATTTAGCTTCTCATACAGTTGGACTGCTCCTGGGTCTGGGCAGTAAGTCCTCAGAGGTCAAGAAGGTAGCATATAAGTGACACACTCAGCGTATGGTTGTAGTGCAGACATGTAAGGACCCGAAGAGTGGAAGTGTGGCAGGTAGAGGTGTCTTCAAGAGATGATGTGTTTGTGTCTGGAGATTTCTGCTAGAGACTTATGAACCTGATAAAGAACTCCATGCTTTCTCAGAGCATGGAGGTCTCACAGCAGTAGTAGCATTCAAAACTTGTTTACTATTTTTGTCAGTCACAATCACATATTGTGGGGCATAGTATACAATGTATGCAAGGAAATGATCAAATTTCACCCCATGGTCATCATTTACTGTCAAAGAGACTCAAAAGCCTCCAGGCACACTGCTTTTAAATAGGTGAAATTTATTAACTATGGTTACCTGCATGTCATGGGACCCCACCTCTCAGACCTCCTATGTACTGGATGCTGCTGACACAGACAGACCTGCTTCAGAAAAGTCCCAATGCCACCGAAGCAGAGTTCCCGTAGCAAGAGCAGGGGCTTATGACACAGAACAGAGGAAGAGAGAAAAACAGTTGGAGGTATGGGTTTACACAGGACACCTGCTGAGGTGCCACATTCATTCCATGTGACATTCCTGTGTCACCTGCTCTCCAGCCTCACCTCTCTGCTAGTCTCGAAACTAGATTTTGAAAATCTTTCTTCCTTCAGGGCCTGGACACTCTTTTGCCTTTGTGCATGCTTTTTCTTCAGCCTGTGGGCATTGATTCACTTCCTACTCCCATCAACACGTAGGGAAACTTGGAACAGCATGAGCTTAACATGTCAAGTGAAGCCCAGTATCTCATGACATCATCTACGGAGCCAGTTCTATGATGCTGCACCAGAAAGCAAAGCAGAGCAGCTCTCAGAGATCCTGTCATAGTGGTAACTTGCTTGTAAATTTACTTGGAAAGTGATGAAAATGTGTGTCTTCCAGATTCCAGTCATTATGCCTGTTTTTAGTATGCAATAGCAGCTCCACTTGGTGGTGAGTTTAGATATACAAAAGGCTACTAAACCTCCAAGTACATTGTTAACACATGCTCACTAGAGAGCAAGGTATGAGTTTGGAGGAGTCCTCTGACTATCCAGCCTTATATGAGAGGCAAGGTACATGAACGGTAGTCCACTTGGTAGAGCACTTCATGTACCAGTCCCGGGGTCCCACCTCCAGTACCACAGAGTTGCACTCAGTGATAGACTGATGTTATGCCATCACTCAGGACAGTGGCTCTCAACCTTCCTAATGCTGTGATTCTTTAATTCAGTTCTGCATATTGTGGTGACCCCCCAACCATAAAATTTTTCCCTGCCATGTCATAACTGTGACTTTATAACATGTTGATACTGTTATAAATACTAATGTAAATATCTGATATGCAGGGTAGCTGGTATGCAACCCCCAGAGGGGTTGCAACCCACAAGTGGAGAACCAGTGGCTTAGGAGGTGGAGACAGAGGAATTACAGGTTCAAAGTCATCTTTGGCGATATGTTAAGATAAAGGCCAGTCTGAGATACAAGAAGCCTTACTAAGGAAAAAAAAAAAAAAAAAAAAAAAGAAAGAAAGAAAGAAAAAGAAAGATATCCAAATGAAAAATGTCATAATTTATTAAGACAAATTTTTAATGCTTGACAAAAGCATCTCACTATTTTAAACTTAGGCAACTGTGGGATGTCATCGAGGAAAAGGAAAATTGTCATATTAATGAATGGAGACTTCAAGCTCCATGTGATGCCTGCTTGGAGACCAAAGCTGTGCCTGCCAGAAGCGCACTTTGGAGCCAGTGAGGTCACTTATAGATGATGGATGATTGCAAACACTTAGAGAGTGTGTAAGACAGGTGAGATCCTGGCTTGGTCTCTGCATGTGGAGCTTGGCTTTTTATAACACTCCTTCGAGACAGGAAACTATTACCGTTCCCATTTATAGAGGGAACTAAGAACTCCTGGCAGATGAGTCACACAATGTCCTGCAGTGCCCAGGGGCCTGGGGTTTACTGTTGCCCACAACATCTGACTCAGTTTCCAGCTGTATGTCCTGGCTGAACCACAGCTTGAAAAAGACTAGGATAATAAGATTCCCTGTGGTTCACCACATTGTAAAGTGGGCAGAACCCCAGGCCAAGAGTCAAAGACTCTTATTAAAGAAGAAAAACCATCGTGTGCTCCCCTCAGATCCCTGGCATGCTTCCTAGGGCATGCTGTGCTGAAGACTGGCATTGGCCTCTGGACAGTTCCCCACGGAGAGAACAGAAAACCATGTGGTGACCATATGGCCGTAACTGCAAAATTATAGGCAAGCGAATAAAATCAGAAGTCAAAGCTGTTTGCAAACAGGAGTTGACAGGTTGCCAGGGCATTGACTGGTTCTCCAAATAAAAGATCTGAATGTAGAGTTGGCTAGAGATAGAGGTTCCATGACATTTGACCTCCACTCAACTTGACAGCCCCTCCTCTGGCAAGAAGGAACTGAATACATTCTGAACTCTTAGCCCATGAGCTTGGCTGTGGTGGCAGTACATGTTCTGGGGCTGGTGACTCAGAGATTCTGAGCCTCATGCACACTTTGAGTGAATGGCTTACAAGTCACCGTTTGTGACAAGACACTTATTAATTGCTGGGTGGCCAAACATCATGCAGTGTTGCACAGTTACTTAGCATCTAGGATCGACTACAATCCAGAGCACAGCATGGAATGACATTGAGAAATATTACCATATACAGTCAACCATGCCATGGCAAGGGTTTTAGCTGCCTTGTCAGTGAAATAATTGGAGTGCTTGCCCTAGTGCAGGTGTTCAATAATTGGCTCCCCAGCAGATAAATGCACGCATGAATTTACTTAGATAATTGGATAATTTTAATGTGTAATGTGACTCCATTTTTGATGCCTTGGCATCTTTTATGCCTGGCCTTTCCCAACTTTCTGCCTGCCCTTTATCTGGTTAAGGTACGAAGAACACCAGGTCTCCTTCCACTGTCATCTGCAGAAGAGTCACACTATGAAGCTGCCCAACACAGCTTCACTTCAGCTTGACACTAAAACTACCCCTCCCCGCTAAGCTCAATGGCCATGGGAAGGCTATGGGTCCATCTGGGTGATGGGATATTACTCAGCAATAAAAATAAATGAGTTTTCAAGCCAGGAAAAAAAAAGATGCACGTGACGGTGGTAGAGATGTGAAAGAAGCCGATCTGAAAAGACTCCAATCACCTGATTGTCACCATATGGCATTGTAGGGCAGGTGAGAGACATAGCTAGCAGGGGGAATTCATAGAATTGCGAGACTGACTAAATTGTGTTATATGGTACCACCATGGTGGATACACTGTAGTGGTCTTATACAAACACAGAGGATGCCCCTGAGGTTTGTGTTATCTTTTCAGGAGCCCCACCCTCCCCCCTGCCCTTTGGCTCATGCTTGTTTTGGGCGAGAGCTTTACTTTCTGAGCTGGGTGACATGGACCGGGTCAAGCAAAGCTCTCTGTGACAGCACCTGCCTTCCTAAGTAGATTCCTTTTCCTATCCACTGCCATTGCTTCCAGACCCAGGGGCTACAGACTCATCTGGTGACCTTGCCTCTGGCCGCCCCTGATTCTGCATTTAGCCAAGTACTTTCCTTAATGCAGTGTACCTCATAGTTCCATGGACTGATTTCCTCCTGGCCTAGTGATTTCACTGGTGCTCGGCCTTGCGACTGTGCAGTGGCAGGGAGAGTGGGTGGCCCACATCAGAGGGTTGCAGTTAGTTATACCCCTCAGACTCTCAGTAACTTGCTGTCTATGGTTGGGGACTTTCACAGGGTCCTTCTGTCACGGGTGACCTCCTCCATGCCCTGTGCAGGCCAGAAATGTGTTGCCCTCCATGCCATACAGGAGGCTCTGCTCAGCCCTTCATCTGGGTATGTAGCCAGGGGGTGGCAGTGGGTTCCCTTATTTCCCAAGGCCAGAGGTAGTAGGGGAGTCTTCTCCAATATCCAACATTAAAGTGCTTGTAGCTTCTCTCTGATGAATCCCAGAAGCATGGTTCCAGCAGGTGTCAGGGGCCCATCACTGGCTCATGTCTACTTTCAGCCTACACAATAATGCCACCCAACACCTCTGTCAGTGGGGGGCACCTTTTGGTTCTCCTTGGAGACTGGTTATGGTGACTGACTGTGTCTCTGTCTCTAGGTATGAGGCTGGCATTAAACTTGTGACTTTACTACTTGTAATTGATGTGAGTGTGTTCAGATTGTTCTTGTTGGTAGAAAACCAATGGGGATCTTGGAACTTTTAGTGTATTTATGTTGAACCCAGAAGTTCTTGTTTGATTTTGGATTGAAAAAAATTTTGTTGTTAAAACAGTATTCATTGGGCTAAAGAAATGACTTAGTTGGTAACATGCTTGCCTTTAGGCATGGAGCAGTTGAGTTCTTTCTCCAAGAACTGATGAAAAAAAAAAAATATGAGCACAGCATGGCATGCCAGCCAGGGAATAATCCCAGCCTTAGGGTGCTGGAGACAGGACAATCCCTGGGGCTTGCTGGCCAGCCAGCTCAGCCCAACCAGTGAGCTCATACTTAGTGGGAGGCCTTGTGTGAGAAATAACAATAGTGGTGACAGCAAAACCCAGAAAATAAGACATGAAAGCATGGGAGGAAGTCACCAGCATCATAGCAACCTCTGACGTCCATCTGCGTGGATTCATGTGCATAAAATGAACACGCACGCACGCACGCACGCACGCACGCACGCACGCACACAGCCACCTGGACACCTACTTTTCCTCCATCCTATTGTAGTCCATGCATTCAGTGGTCTCTGACGTTTTTTAAAAGTCCTACTTAATCAGCTTTCTTCATCTTTGTTATTTTATAATTTAATTATGGCACATACTTTGGATATGGATTTCCATGACAACAAATTATCAGCATAATGGTATTGCTTTTTATTTTGAGAGGAATTTTAATAGATACTGAATTAAGTCTCCAGAGCAAGATTTGACAAGTTAGGGGGGATGCTCAATGCTGTTAAGCCCCTTTACCTCCTGGGATCTGGTTACCATTCCTTCTACATGCACAGGATGAATCTACTGTTAGGGACTTGTCCCAGATGTTTGTGGTACCCAGGCCAGGCCTTGTTCTGCTGCAGAGTTCCACACCTGAATAAGCTTACCCTGTCTGTCCTTCTGCCCTTGACATGTAACTCAAAAGGAAGGCACTGCCATGAATGGTGCATTGGGTCCTGGAGGAAGCTGCCTATGAGATCTTCCCAGTGGAACTTCCGGATCACGTTTGTCTCCTTACCTGGCTGGCACCTGCATCTCCAGGAGTGCTCGTGAGCTGCTAGTAGGCTTCTAATTCTGAATATGGCCCTGCAGTTTTCCCGTAGCCTACACTGCCATCCAGCATTGTGGGTTGGCACCATAGCACAGAGCCACATTCGGCCCTGACATCTACCTTGACCTAATCTTCCTTTTTCTGTTATTTTATAGGGAAAGCTAAAGTTTAACCCTTGGACTCTTGAGTGGATTGTTTTCGTTTAGTTTCCACAAACAGATGAGTTATTTTATATGTATTGTCTTCCAAAATATTGAGGGAAATGAAATACACTATTAATATGCAATCACAGAGTTAAATTCTCGTGAATTTTTATACAGTGATATGCAAATGTCACCTGATCTCTTTTTTTTTTTTTTTTTTTTTAAGCTGCTGAAATTTTTCTCTCTATTTTTGTTCCCAGCTATGGTCTGTGGATATGTCCCCGACACACAACCACCCACTACAAATGGAATACCTAGGAGGAGGCAAACCGCAGCCCAGATGAACAATGATTCTAGCTGGAGGAACTTCCAGGAAGCCTCTGGCCACCATTTCTGGTGAAGCACAGCAATTAATCACTGACTGGTGGCTAACACCACAGCCTTGCCAAGTGCTCACCCTCTTTTTCATAGTTGTCTAAGGAACCGTGTGTATCTGTTCTGTGGCTGACAGCACGTACTCAATTGCCAGTTATCCAGAAACCCTTCTCAACAGCCTTTATGGGACACTTTTCCTTCCCACACTGGAACTTGGGCCCCTCCACTACCACCAACTTTCCCTGACTGGATATTAACCTAGAGGGATTTTTTTTCATACTTGAAAATCATTTTTGTTACATCGTTAATAAAGGACTGACACTTAAATTTGAACCAAATCTAATAAGTCTCTTTATAGCAGCTGTTGATAAATTAGTCATAACTAAAGTGGCCGCCTTCTACAGCCAGATGTGGGGTAGACTTGCAAAGAAAGATAAAATCAAACAGAAAACAAAATAATTAGCTTAAGGTGGGTGTGGTAGCACACTTGGGAGGCAGAGGCAGGCAGGTAGATCTCTGAGTTGGGGGGCCGCTTGGTCTACATGATGAGTCCCAGGCCAGCCTAGATTGTATAGTGTGACTCTGTCTCAACACACACACACACACACACACACACACACACACACACACACACACACACACACAGAGTTCCTGTAAAATCCAGTCTTGCCAAGACAGAGAACCACACACTTAGCGGCAGCCAAACTCAGAAAAAAAAAAAAAAAAGTGTACTTCCACATCATTTATTAACACTTAACAATATCATTAATTCAGAAACAGGAACTTCCCAAAAGGTGTTATTTTAAAAATAATATATTATACATAAATACTATATATCACATTATAATATGGATTAATAATTATATTTTTAATATTATTTGAGGTTTATAATGCTAATTATGGTTGGTTATTCTATAGTACTGCATCATATAAAAAGTCACACATGACTTAAAACTGAGTTTTAAAATTTTACTTGAACTTTCTGCTTTGGCTAAGCGCCGCCCCACCTCCCCCAAACCTAAATTTAAGTCACTGTAGGTATTGAATTTGGGATACCAAAGCTTGTAATAAATCATAATAGTGCGAAGATTGATTGCACCAGAGATTGATCTTGTGGGCAACTTCCATTTTTCTCCAAGACAAGTTATTTTGAGTGCCAATACATTGTACCACACACAAATACAAAGTAGTTTAAGCTCTGTGATTCAGAAGGGATTTTCATCAACTTTACTATATCATGCAGTCACAAATAAATGTTTTTGAAAAATGAAGTACAAAACATTGTGAATGGATGTCACTAAAATTAAAAATAATTTATTTTCATGGCTAGTATATAAAAGCACATGTATCATATACTATATCTGTTAGTAGTGAAGGCCTTACTTTTATGAACTGACTTACAGAGTCAGTCGCCTGTTTCAAGACTTATCCCATTGAAAAGATTTATTCTAAAAGAACTGGAACCAATAGAGTTGTGGGCTGGAGTGTAGGCCTGCCCTAAGTCCTCCATGCACTCAAGAACCCATGTCCCTCTGATTGAACCTCTATATGCTGTCAGACAGCTTCCATGACGTCTTTAGTTTGTAACTGGACAGGATCACTGTGTGCCCAGATACACACTACACAGAACCTGCCACATAAAACTATTGGTCCCAAGGAGAGCTACTTTCTTGTTTACTTTTATGAAACCCAGTTCCTACTAGAGTCACTCTGTGATCCTAAGTTTCTCCACTTCTAACAAAACACCCAGAACCCCTTCCTGGGAATAGAATAAGGTCCTATTAAAAACTGAACAGATATGTAAAATACATTTGGGATTTTATTTTATCATTCACAATGACACTCAACAGTGAAGGATGTTTACACTAATGTTTCCATGAAGTATGCAGAATCAAGGCCCCTTTTCCAGCCCACCATCACTGGACACTGTCTTCCTATGACTCCCACAGTCCTCTGAGGCCATGGTCTGAATCTATGACTTCCCATCACAGTTGCAAATGTCTATAACAGATCTTAGTTGAAGGATAGGATAACTCACCCACAGCTGAAGCTAAGGGAACAATGAACTTAAACCTTCACTAATGGTTAAACCAAAATGGTCAAATCAAAATCAAGAGACTCAGAAGCATTAGCGGTGATTCCCCATATGGCCGACTTGGTCTGGGAAGAGCATGCTGATTTTTAAGCTTATTGCTTCCCATACCAAAGCTTGACTATATCTCTCTGAAATGTAGAGTTGACACAGTTCTTCATTTTCTTTTCATTTCTGTAGAATACCTATAACCTTATAGGAATGTCAGCATGTTCTTTCAGCAAGTATGGAAACTGTAGTGACACATGCATGGCTTATTTCTTCGTCTCCCACTGTGTTGGCCAGGACCCTCACTGACATATAATTCTCCCACAGCTCTTTAAATAATGCCAAGAGCATCCTACTGTAGGTGTGTTGTGACTTCCTTGACGTTTTGATATTGTATTTGAAATGACTTGAGGGTAGTCCTTAACAACTGTGTACTTTGCTGTATAAGTTTTCAAGTTCTGTTTTTAAATTTTCTATATACATCTCTATTACTAATTAATAATTGACACGAGCTTCATTCTGCATATATTTGTATAGAAACCATGCCTTTTCTTGTGATACCTTCTGAGAAGGAAAGTTTTCAAAGCCCTACACAAAGTGAAGCTGAATACTTTTGTTGCATGCAATAGATTTCCCTTGGTGAGACCAAAGGCAAGGAACACAGCCAAGAGGCAAAAGAGCAAAGAGAGGGAGGAGAAATAATTCAGTGGGTGGGAACCATTCTCACAACAGTGTCACCTCAAACAAAGCATCAAAGGCTGTGACTCAATTCAATTCACCCCAGGTCAGATGGCATGGCATATTTTGAGCATGCTCAGTTTGAGGCCACATGTCACATGGCCATACTGAGGCAGATGAAGTTCCCTTGGGCAGAGAAAGTAGTTTGCTGATGAGTAAACTGAACTTGACCATCTGAGAACAGAGTCATGTTGCTCAGCACATTTGGCGGGTCCCTAGCAACAAGCTCAACTATGAAGGAAAGTGAAGAGTCATTCAAAATGATAGCAGACGATGAGTTCCCCCAAGGAAGCCATCATTTGCTTTGTCACAAGGCTGTGCTATTTTAGGAGACTGATTTTTGTCTTCTACACTTTTTAGAGCCTGTAGAAGCCAGAGCACATCTTGGAAGATGATTTCCCTCTCCCTCATCTGATGCTGTCTTGCTCATGAACAGATAGGTGACCTTATTCCTGACCCCATCCCTGTCAGAGGCCATCCTGCCCTCTCTACGTCACACTATTCTATAGCTCTGCTTGGTGAGGGTCAAAATGTTTCTGCCACAGCTATAATCTAGCAAATCGAAACACACAGAATACCGTTTCCCCTTTGTGCCCTAGCTAATCAGAAGCAGGCAGGATTCTCCCAGCCTTATATTAGTGCCTGAATTGAAAGTACAGATGGAGATTGCTTTTTCACAAATGCTCCCAATCAGACATAGTAAGATTAGCAAGAGTAATGCAAAAATAGGCAGGATCTCCATGGGTCTGCTGTCATAGATTTTCCCATCTCTCAAGTAGCTCCCTTGCAACCATGCAGAAATGCTTCTCTCTCCCTCTCACGCTCTTTTGAGATTTCACTTTAAATTCCAACATAGTCGGCTAAGCCATGCTGAGAAGTATAATATTAAGATACAGCTAATTTGAATCTAAATATAATATTGGCTAGCTTTATAAACTCTCAATTACCAGCTGGGACTTCAGTACCAGGGCAGCAAAATGCTGACTTCACTGTCTTTGGAAAAAAGAAGAGGATTTGATGGCTTTAAGAACCAGGGAATCTCTCTCTCTCTCTCTCTCTCTCTCTCTCTCTCTCTCTCACACACACACACACACACACACACACACACACACACACAGAGAGAGAGAGAGAGAGAGAGAGAGAGAGAGAGAGAGAGAGAGAGAGAGAGATGGGGGGAGAGAGAGCGTTAGAACTCACAGAATTATACAAATTTCAGATTACAGAATTATAGATGTTTGCACATAAAATCATTTGTGTTTTTTACACTAACTATAAACAATCAAGAAAGGAAATTTAAAAGAATAAATTAAATATTCCTAGAAATAATGTACTTTGAAATAAATTTAGCTAGGGATATAAAATATTTATATAATGAAGACTATATAATATTAATGAAAGCAATTAATGAAATCACATGTAAAGGCATTTATCTGTAGACTAGAAGATGGAGTGGTGTGAGGAGCTTGATTTGATTCTATGCATAAAGTTAATGAAGTTAATGTAATTTCTGTCAAAATCTGCATAAAGTTTACTACAGACAGAAAATCTCATCCTAAAATCATGCAGAATCTCAAGGACAATAGTGAAAATGAGGTTAAATTTTCAGGGTCTCATCTTACTGTAGAAAGTTACTGTGAGACAACAGGACCTGCAGACACTAGATGGAGCAGAGGCCCTGGAAGAAAAGGCTCATTGTTCAGCCAGCTGTGTTTCATCAGGCCTCAGTAAATGTCCATTGATGACCCTTCTCAAGTAAAGAACAAAGAGAAGCCCGGAGAGCCACACGACGAAGCATGAGGTTGTGTGTGCTGTGCCGCCATATGTAAACATGGCCTCAAAATGGGCAAAATGTAAAAATGAGGGCTCTCTTAGAAGAAAACGTAGCAGAAGTGCTTTACCAATTTGTTTTTCTCTGATGGTTCTCTGCATAGTACATAAAATGTACAGTTAAGAAAAGAAAAGCCATGGGATTATGACCTTGATAAAAATTAAGCAGTGGTTGTGTTCTCTGTCATACCCTACAGCCAGCTCTTGGGGCTGAGTACAGAGTGGGATGAATTCGAGGCCAATGTAGGTTATATGTTGAGACCCTGTCTCAAAAATAAATTAAATATTGTCCAACAAAGAATTCTGTTAGCTGATGAAAAAGGCAATTTGTAGAATCAGTACAAAGGTATTTATACTGAGGATATGCCAAGTTTTCTTATATTGCAGCAACTAAAACACACTTTAAAAAAGCACTTGAATAGACATTTCTTAAATCCAAACTTACATAAACTCATGAAAAAAGATCAATATCTCTAATTACTAAAAACAACAACAACGAAAATAACAAAGCCAAAAAATTTAAAGAGAACTACAGTGTGTTATCACTATAAACACATCATGACTGTTAAAGCACATTTATATATCCTTTCCAAACGTCTCTGTTAAGGCCCCAGGCATTTTTTAAAAAATCCTATCATTTGCTTTCTTTTTCATTTTTGAATTCTTTGTATTCTGGATCTTAATCTTCCATCAGATGGGTAGTTGGCAGAGACTCTCTTCTCCTCTTTACTTGATTGCTTATTTAGCAGTGCAGAGACTTTTTGGTTTTATGAAGTTCCGCTTGTCCTTTTTTTTTGGCCTCAGTTCTTGAGCAGTCCTTTCCTACGTGTGTATCATGTAGGGTGATGCCTACATTTTCTTCTGGAAGGTTCAGTGTTTCTGGTTTCATGTTTAGGGCTTTGATCCACTGGACGTTTTCATGCAAGGCAATAGATAAAGGTCTAATTTCTTTCTTCTGAATGCGGATATCTATTTTCCTCAGCACCATATACTGAAGAATGCTTTTTGGTCCAGACTATGTTTTTGGCATCTTTGTCAAATATCAGAGGGCTATCATTACATGCACTCAAGTTTGGAGCCTCTCTTATGTTTTATTGGTTTGTACGTCTTTTTATTTGGATACTGCACTATTTTTTATTACTATGGCTTTATAACATGTCTTGAAATATAGAAAGGTAACCCCTTTGGTGTTGTTCTTCTCAGAATTGCATTGATTCCTTTGGACTTTTGTTGATTTGTATGAACTTTTTTTTCCCTATTTCTATAAAAAATTGTGTGAGACTTTTATTAGAATTTCATTGAATCTCTAAAAAGCCTTTGGTAAAATGATCACATTCACATTACTCTACAAATATAGGAGCATGAGAAATATTTTCATTGTTTAGTGTCTTTCCCAATCTCTTCTGAGATTTCATGCTCCATTCTAGAGCTTTTTTTTTTTTTTTAAACCTCAGTGTGATTAGGCTTATCTCTAGATGTATTTTGAGGCTATTGTGAATAGGAATATGCCATAATCTCTTTCTCAGGAATTTCCTATTGGTGTGTGGAAAGGCTATTGATTTTTGTAAGTTATTTTGTACCCTGCCACTTTGTGAAAACTGTTGGTTGCTTCTAGAAGTTTTCTGGTAGAAAATTTGAAATTTCCTATATTTAATATACTATTATCTACAAGTAGGATAATTTAATTTATTTTCCTACTTGTATTCCTTTATTCCTGCCCCTCCCCCGGCCTTATTGCTACAGTGAATGCTTCAAGGAGTAGAAATAGTTGAGATCTCTGTCTTGTTCCTGATTTCACCAGGATTACTTTAAGTTTTTCTCCATTTAGGAAAATGTTGGCTGTGAGTTTGTCATATATAGTATTTAATGTATTGAGGTATATTTTCTCATATCTCCTCTCTCCAGGACTTTTATCATGGATGTATGTTGGACTTTGTCAAATTTTTTCTATGTCTGTTGAGATTATCATGGCCTTTCTGTCTTTAAGCCCATTTATATGTTTGTTGTTGGTCTCATTGTATTGTATTATGGCCAGATACGATGCATGGAGTTATTGGAATCTTTCTGAATCTGTAAAGATTTGTTTTGTGTCCCAAGATGTTAATTGTTTTGGAGACACTCCCATAGGCTGCTGAGTATAACATACGTTATTTAATGTTTAGGTGGACTATTCTGTACATATCTGCTAGGTCCATTTGGTGTATGATGCCATTTAAAATTTTCGTCCTTTCACTCTATGATGGAGTAGGTTCATTCTAGCACAAAAATACAGAGACCGTCAGCCTCCCAGACTGCGACACATCCGTCTGTCCATAATCTGTCCTTCCTTCCGTCTATTTGTGTTTTTAATCCCACACAGGCTTTCACAGCCAACAAAGGCAGGGCAAGTATTTCTACAGCACCAGCCGGCTCACCCACAGTCTATGCTAGTGAACAGTTTTACAAATTTATTCCAAGAAGGACTATTTTACTTCTGATTATTTATAAAATTCTGAAAATATTATTAAGAAAAAAGTGAAAGCATGTGGCATGTTTTTCTAAATAAACGGTAATTTGAGGGGAAATTCCAAATAGGTGAAGGGAAATGAGACAATGAGAAAAGGAAATTTTCCAAGCTTTGGACATTGTGCTATGGTGCTGAGGTCACTCAAAATGTTGGGCAGCTTTCATAAGAACCTGGGATACCTGTCATCCAAAGGCTGCGGCCTAGGTATGCGTACAAAGAATGCTCATTCAAGAATAAAGAGTTAAATATAAAATATTGTTATGAAAGTGGAAGATAAAAACAAGTTTTTAAATGAGGGATTTAAAAGACACACATACAGAAATAATGCATTCAGAGTCCTGAATAGAAAGGGCAGGGGTGGAGATCTTCCGAGATGATAAATTTTTACATAATGATGTAGGCACAACATACATATCATTGAAGCATTAATTTTTGTGGGGGGAGGAGTTATGCATAAATAAGTACATAAAGAGAATTTTAAACCCAGAAAGATGCTTTGAAAATATTTAAATGTTTTATTTAAAATTTAAATTTTATATAGATTATTAAAATATTGGAATAAATCACATTCAAACGCTTGAGGGTATGGAGATGAAATTCAGATGACTGAATGATAGACAAGACATTCTTAAGAATGTAACACTCAAAGGAATTTTACTGGCTGGGAACGCAGCAGTTTGCTGTGTGAGAACAGAGGGAGTAAAGTGTGGATTGCTTCTAAGTTGGCCAAGTGCGGACTGAGGGCTTCAATAACGAGTAGAGCTACTTAAGAGTGGGCCATCCATAACCATTGAGATGTAACAAGAATAAATTAATTAAATAAAAATATAAAAGAAAAAAAAAAGAATGTTCCTAACCTGGCCATAAATATGCTAGAACTAAGTAATATATTTTGAGATTGAAGAAAGTTGAGAACATTTTTATTAAAATGCTATTTTTCTTTAAAAAAAAAAAAAAAGAGTGGGCTATCCGATAGTGCAGCTGGTGACGTGGGGAGCCTAGGGCCATGTACCCCAGTACTGTGAACAAGGAGAGGATGCTGGCCAGTCAATGGAGTCAGAATCCCAAGGAGTCAAAGGAATCACTAGATATTCCAACTGCAAGTGAACTGGCATTCAAAAGGTGCTTACAAACCAATACATGAGCAGCTGAATAGCAGGCCGGGTTAGTCAGAAACACACATCAAATTTGGTTCCACTGCAGAGAAAACTGAAGCTGGAAATTAGATGCAAATAGGGACACAAAGGCATGACAAGAAACAGCTCAGTCAACATCCTTAATGTTATATGACAGCTAGACAGAAGGTTCATGAAGTTACTTGGGATTTGGGTACATGCAATTTTCTGTTGCTATGACAAACTCTTTATTTGTTTTTTATTATTTGAGATTACCCATTTCTTTTTTTCCCCTCCATGTGTCCCCTACCCCTGCCCCACTCCTATTTTCTTTCAAATTCACAGCTGTTTTGTTTAACTGTTGTTTTTGGTGGCGGGGACAGTATGTGCAAATACAGTCTGTTCAGACTATATACTGTTATTTGTATGTATATATTTTCAGACCTGACCATATGGCATTGGATAATCAATTGATAGGCTTGTTTCTAGAGAAGACTATTTCTCCAGTTTCAGAATCCCTTAGTTCTCTATAATTCTTTGTGTAAGGCTGAGATCTCATGAGATTTCACCCTTCCAAGTTAGTATGTGTAAATGTTGCTTTTATTTCTTCAGATAATGGGATGAAATGAAAGCCATAACCAAGATTTACAAGTACCTGTCTTGGGCTGAGCCCAGAGTATTTCTGTCTGACTGGCAGTAGGCCTAGGCCTGGAAGCTTCTAGCTTCCATATAACCCAACCTTCCTCAAACCCGGACCTTAAGAGCTTTTAGACTCCATATGCTAACATAGGCCCATAATGCTTCAGCCTCTGACACTTACTCATGAATAAGCTTACCCTTTGTAGTTCTTTCTGAACTCTGGCTGGCTGGTTCAATGTAGCTGTTCTTGCTCAAAACTCCTCTCCAAGTGGACTAATTCAAACTGGCTTATCTCCACTTCTCATGGAATTGCTCTGCTTGGAAAAACTGCCTCTGAATTCCATGAACTCAACTGCATGAACTCAACTGCATTCAACTGTACTCAACTGAATGGCGCCAAACTGTACTGTACTCCTGAACTTTTCTGTATTGTCTCCACAAACACTATTCCTGTACTGTACTCTCCTCCTATACTGTTCTCTCTCTCTCTCTCTCTCTCTCTCTCTCTCTCTCTCTCTCTCTCTCTCTCAGCTTGTCTTATGAGAGTTGGATGTACCCTATCTCTGACTCATTCTGTCAAATCTTTCTCTTATTTGTCACATTGCCTGCCCCTCAATTAGACATCACTGTTTGAGATTAAAGGTGAGTAATAAAGGCATGTCTGTATTCTGCCAGAAGCATTAAAGATGTGAACTAGGGGTATGTCTGTATTCCATCCTGACCACACAGACCCCTGTCTTTAGATGTGACCTCTCGCCAGCAAAGCAGTCATGTTTCTGGATTAAAATTCCTCTACAATTGTGTCTATTGGTACATCCTTGTTTGGGTCATATTTATGTAGTCATGTTGAAATTTCATGGATATAGCTTCTGACTGCTGTAGGAGACATGATCTCATATCAAACTTACTGTCGATCTGGATCTTATAATCTTCCCACTCTCTCACAGTAATATCTGAGCTTTAGGCCATGAATTATTTTATAGATCTATCAGTTGGGACTAAGCTCCACAACTGCATTTTTTATTAGTTGCGTTTTTTTGATAATGGTCTCTATTTGTTGCAAAGAGAAGTTTCCTTGGTGCACAGTGAGAATTGCAATTCTTTTTGGATGTAAGGATACATATTTAGAATGTACTTAGGGATGATTTGGTAAAGTAGCAGTTATAGATCTTCCTTCAAGATAACTTGCCTTCAATAGCCATAAGGTAGCTGATGATGTTCCCTGCACAAGGCATGATTTCCCTCTTGCTAAGCAGGCCTGAAAGCCGATTAGCGAGCTGTTGGTTGCCTCTAATTCACACACCACTATTGCACTATTGTCACTGTGTCATGCTGGTTGTTGTAGTTCCTGGGCATCAGAATTGTGTAGAACTGTTAGTTGTTCCTCCATTGGAAACTTGCCGAGTGCCTTCTGGTACCTTAAGAGTTGGCCCCAGGGAGGAGATCGTCAGGTGAGATCCAGCTCAAGTCCTCTGGGCTCTGTGTCTGAAGTACATGGTGTCTTCAGTGATAGGGATTTAATGTCTGTCTCTGAAAGATGAACACGCACAATATCAATGGGCTGTCGTGTTTTGAGAGTCTCTTAGATAAGTCTGACCAACTGCTCAAAGGAGAGCTTCATATGCTTGTGTTACAGCTGGACTATGGCTCTTGTGCGGAGTATTGCCAACTGAAAATCGATAATTTCATTTAAGACTATATGTATATGATATACATATATGTAAATGTATTTATTTGAATGCATTATATACATTTAAAATATAAAGCCAATAGTATAATTCATGATATTACCTTCCTTATCCCCAGCCCTTTTACTTTCCTGGTTTCTGCAGTTACTTCAGGGTATGACTCATATATGAAGATTTGGAGCTAGGACTTCAGATAAGAGAGAACATGTGACATTTGCCTTTATAGGTGTGGGTTACCTCTCACAACACGATCGTTTTCTAGTATTATGTATTTACCTGCAAATTTCATGATTTCATTTTACTTTAAAGCCAATAGTATTGCATAGTATAGATTTACATTTTCATTATTCATTTATTAGTCAAAGTGCGCTTAGGTTGTTTCCATTTCCTAGGTATTGTGAAGAGAGCAGCGATGACCATAGCTGAGCATATGTCTGTGACCAAGGGTCTATTGATCTTATCTTCTTGAAGAGCTGACTTTTAGATTTGGCGATTCTTTGTATTGTTTTGTTTGCTCCCATTTCTCTCTGCTCTGCTCTGCTCCTATCTCTGGTCTGGTTTTTATTATTTCTTGATTTTGATTAATTTTGAATTTGATTTGTTCTTGTTTTTCCAAATTTTCAGTTGTATTATTAAGTCATTTACTTCTGCTTCCTGACTTTTAATGTAGCCACTTAGAACTACATATATTCTTTATTGCACTGCTCTCAATGTGTTCCAAGAGTTTTGTTGTTTTGTATTTTGATTTTCATTTAATTGGGGAAAATGTTTTCCTCCTTCTTTGATTTCTTCTTTGATCCATTCATCATTCAGTAACGAGGTGCTCAATTTCCAGGGGTTTGTGGATTTACCAGAGATTTATTTACTGTTGATTTTAAGTTTTATTATACTATGGTCAGATAGAAAGCATGGAGTTATGCCAATCTTTCTGAATCTCTAAAACTGTGTTTTGCATTTGAGGCTGTGGGTCTATCTTAGGGAAGCTTCTGTGTTTGCTGAGGAGAATACAGACATCAATGGGCTCACACTGTTAGGTCCTGGAGATGGAGGTACAAGATCTAGCTGGGTGGAGAGGTTGGATATGGGAGGGAATTTAGAGGTTTGGAGCAGGCAATTCAGATCCTGGAGGAAACCTCGAGGCTGGTAGTGGTGGAGGCAGGGGTGGCAAGACTCCAGATTTTTAAATAAGAGAAATCAAAGAATGTATTAGCTCAGTGTGTGTTGGTTGAGAACAAGAAATGGTCCCTAGTGATTTTGCTAGTAAAAGTAGCGATACTGACCAATTTCCAAGTTTTTGCTCAGCCTTCCTCCTCAAGAAACTCCTAGGAATGGTAGAAGTCAGACAGACAGAGCCCACTACACTGAGCACTCACATCTGTGCAGAAGGGTCTGTTCTCTTTCCCAGTGAGTGAAGCCAGTTGAAAAGGAAGCCCAGGGGCAGCTAAAATAACATGTTTGTTCCAATACAGCTTCAGACTGAGATCTTCAGCGTTCCGTGTTGATAATTTCTGTTTCTTTGCTGAACCCCTTTATTTTAAATCTGTGTTGAGAAGCATTTGTTTACAGCTACTTTAAGATATTCATCTGATACTTTACATGTATAGTCTCATCTGCGTGTTGTTATATATTGTTTTATAAAATGCAATATGGGCGCTGGACTCTATTGAGGTCTTCTGTTCTTCTGGCTCCTCTGGCATTGTCCCACTCAGCAGTGGAAGTTACACTTTACTAACTAGCAGTGGACAGGGAAGGCAGGTCCCACCTGGACTACGAGCTGGAACTGCACTTGTGGTCCTGTTGGCTCTGTGGTAGGCATGTCTCCTTGCACTAGTAAGTTATGAGCAAACTATGTTGGAAATATACAGTCACCTTTATGTCCTTCCAGGATGCCAGAATGTAGTTAAGAAAGTTCAATTCAGAAGCTAGATCAGTTCCACTGGCTGCAATTTGCCAAGCACTCCCCATTTGTTTTGATAGCTGGCTGTTCGCAAGCACCATTCTTTTATTTCCATCTTAAGGGGTAGTGTTAACTCTTGGATCACATGTTGCACACCTCCAGCTCTCGCATCTATTTCTATCTGTGTACATGTAGGCTACAGAATGGCTACAGAATAGTTACGGAGGCCTCAGTGGAGTTAAAAGAGGGTGTGCTGAAGGAGTCAGAGAGCTGAGAGGTTCAAAGAAAACCTGTGGGGTGGGATAGGGATCCCCGTTAGAGATCTTCTGAAGATACTGCTGCAGAGAGGAGCCTCGGGGCTGAGCCCAGATGCACAAGGGAGGTATGAGGCTAGAGAGCATATTGATGAAGCACAGAAGCAGGTCCAGATGGGTGAACGGGCAAACGCACAGGTGGAATTGAATGAAACTCTGCAGCAGGAGTGACTGAACCAAGCTGAGGCTCCTGGGACAAGTGGGAGGGCTCTGCCTGACTGCCTCTTGCTCTATATGCTGGATGATGGGTGTCAGGTTGATTGAGTCATCACCATCATAGTCTTAGGTCCCCTCCCCCTTTGTTGAGCCCAGATGAGGGTGCTGAACACTTCTTTGGTCTGATGTATTCAATATTTTCTTTGCCAGTTTTTAAAATATGATTTTAATATGCCATATATTTATATGGCCCCAGTTTACTTTTCTAAGTTTATATGATAGCATGCTTTTTTTTTTTTTTTTCCTTTTTAGTAATGGGTAGGGTACTGTCACTCTGTAGGTGGTGCCAATATGCACATGCCATCCTGCCTACTTTGCAATCAAGATGAAATCAAATTCTGCTTGTGAAATGGAGTCTCCCAGGGTAAGGAGAGCCAGGGGGAAAAAAAGCATTTTATGCAAGGTGGAATAGCTTACGGGAAAGAGCAGCCTGATCACAACAGGTAACAAGGAAACTTTTGAATGACCATGAACCCATCTGCTGTCATCTCTGTGGGTAGGAGAAGCATCACCCTTGCCTGGTGGGGCAGCCCAGTGTGCCAGAGGCCCCCCGTGGCCAGTGGCTATTAGCACCCACTGATGTTCTGGCTCCCACAGCTGTTGGGTTTTGAGGTGTTGAACATTTCTTTTACTTGACCAACCTCATGTCTTTCTGTGCCCTTTCCAGGCACAGGGGCTCAGGACAAGCTTCTCTGAGGTGTCCAGATACCCTCTCCCTTCCCTTAGGTGCAGAGGTCAGGCTTCTGTGAGACTGTGTTTGTCTTCTCTTGGTCACTGTGTCTGTCTTTCAGCTCTGAATCTCAGATATAAGAGGTGAAAATTGAAGCATCATCCATTGGCCATTGGGTGCCAGCAGCTCCACCTTCCTGAACTGTCTTTACAGCCTTACACACACTACCCATGGCAGCTGGTGGTACTTGGCAGATGGAGAGAAAGCAGCACTTTTGCATCTTTCAGAGTGGAAGTTAGAGGAACTGATTTAATGTGAAATATTCAAGCCCTTTGGCTCAGTGTTTCTGCTCCTTGAAATGCTTGCTTGGCTTGGACTTAGCTTTGTCCTCCCCACAAGCCTTTTGTCTGCTTTCCCTCGACCTGTTACACTTCCTCAAACCCCTGAAGTCAGCTTTCAGCAAAATGATCACACCTCAATTTCTTCTCTCAAATGACAGTTTTTTCCTGAGGTCTTCGTGGCTTCTGATCTTTTTGCTCAGCATCCTGCTGGTAGCCTTCTCAGGGATCCTCCTGAGAAGGCCTCTATCTGCCCAGGCTGTAGATATTTCCGGACGCAAGGCCCTGGCCCATCAGTGCAACCGTTCATCAAATGTGCACATCTCCCCTCATGTGACACAACGTTCAGGGAGGGCCATGTATGAACAATACGGACCTTGGGCAGGGGCCCCAGAGCTACAAGAGCCATTAAATTGAGCACCTTTGTCCTAGCTTCAGTTTGCAAAAGGACCAGACACTTGGTTTTTCTTGGTGGGTGACACACACACTCAGGGTACAAATGAGCCAGCTCCCCAAATAGGTTTCTTTTTCTTTCTTTATTTAATGTTCTTGCAATCAAAAGTTACATTTCGCCACCATAGGCTCTTAAACTAGGAAACCCACACATTATAGCCATTCAGCTTTATTTCAGACAATATTTGCTGCAATAAAAAAGCTACTTACCAGTAAATATAACTTCTTTTTCTCTTTTATTTCATTTCAAATCTTTAATCATTGTGAGTCAAACTGAATTATTCATAATTCTTAAAACAACATAATATTGGGCATGTTTAGTATAATTTAAAGTGGAAATTTAGACGGGAGGAAATGCTGCTGTTTATTCTCCATTTCCACATGTAACTAAGGAATTAATCTTGGTTCAACTTGATGTCACTGCATGGTAGCAATGCCCTCCTACCCATGTACACATTTCACATGCATTTTGAAGTTTTATTTTTACTAGTTTTTAATTAAAAATATAGCCCTTGGGTAAAATAGAGGAAATGGTTCATTTTTGTGGAAATGCTGTAAACTGTAGCTCGGGGGATGTTCTGGAGACTTCCTTAGGGCTGTGTATCTTTAGCTACTAGCACTCTGCTACGAACCCCATGAGACTGTTAAGGGGGAAGTGTATCACTAATTGAGCAACCATTGTATGTCTCATTTTAATAAATGGTCTTGTTATGCACTGTCACAGAAAACATGGGTTATAAAAAAATGCGCAAGTGAGAGCTGTCCTTTGATAGATTGGTGTCTAAATGCCTGATGTGAATAAGTTGCACAATTATAGTCACTAGTATCTAACAATTAATAACAGAGTTATGGACTTGCAAAAATAGAAATCCCTGCTTTAATGGGAAATGGTTGTTTAAAGCCTCCCCTCAGGAGGCCTCTGGGTATACTCTGCATTTAGGTTCTCTGTATCAGCCTACATCAGAGGCATCATCCAACTTCCACATCCCAAGACTAAAGCAGGGGGCTGTTGCCATAGTGATCTGGACGAGTTATTTTATAATGATTTTTTTCATTGTGGGCTAAATTTACTTTGCTCCTATAACAAACATGACTCCTAGCAGGAATACACTGAAACTTTCACCTTAAGACCAGTGGCACCAGAGTACGTGAGAAAGTCATATCCCGCTCTCCACTCAACTGTGGAGAATGTTCTGACCGTTGGCTAGATCTGGGTAGGGGTTTAAAGTTTACTGCCTGTATTGTCCTTGGCTGGTGCCTTAGTTTGAGCGGGACCCCTGGGCCCAAATCTGCCTATCATAATGTTCTACTTGTAGGTTTCTAGGACCCCATACTCTGGTGCCTCACATTTGACTATGTCCCTTGGAGGGGGAGACCTGGTAGCACTCAGAGGAAGGACAGCAGGTTACCAAGAAGAGACTTGATACCCTATGAGCATATACAGGGGGAGGTAATCCCCCTTAGGAACAGTCATAGGGGAGGGGAATAAGGGGAAAATGGGAGGGAGGGAATGGGAGGATACAAGGGATGGGATAACCATTGAGATGTAACAAGAATAAATCAATAATAAAAAAAAAAAAGACCAGTAGCAAACTGATAGCAAACAATATCCTCCTGCCAGCAGTGCTGAGGGCAAACAAGAATCCACCTTAAGAATCTGAGATGAAGAGATGGCTCAGAGGTTAAGAACACCTGCTGCTCTTGCAGAGAACCGGGTTCCCAGCACCCAGATGAAGCAGGTCATGGCTGCTTATAACTCCAGCTCTAGGTGGGAAACTCAGTGCTATCATCTGGCCTGTGAAAGCAGCTGTGAATTCATTTCAGTGAATGCCTCCTGCTGGAGGGAACTTGATAGGCGATTTCTGGACGCAGATGCATCCCCAGAAAGGACAATTTCAGAGAACATGACCTTGTTCCTTGCCTCTCAGCTCCATAACTTGATGCAGATCTCCAGGTGAGTGTCCTGGTCTGGTCCGCTCACAGGACAGCTGACCATGCCTGAAGTCAAAGGCTTTCCTCTCTCTGGACAGAGAAGTGGATTGCCAAGTGCTGTGCCTGTGGCCCCTCTCCGCTCTCACCCCTAACTACTCCCTTTCTCAGGATGCCTGTACCCCAGCAGTACCGTGAGTCTTCTCAGTGCTTCTTGGGACAGGGTTCAGAAGTCAGAAGTGTGTTCTGTGTTTGGGCATGGGAATCTTCCAAACTATCAAGTAGTGGGGTCTGTGGTGTACAGACTTTCTCCTGGACTAACAGAGAGGCTTGAGAGTCTTCCATTCTACACACCAGTACATCCAGTTTCCTTCAGGAATCCAAGTCTGATCCATCCTTTTCTTCCAGTTACACTGACTTATGTGTGTAAGTTATAATTCTGCATCATGTGTGAATGTTCTGGATATTCAGAATATATCAAAGTTTGTTTCATAAGTAGGAAGAACAGTAGTGCAGTCAGTAGCTAGCTGTCTTACAGGCAGGTTGACATTCATTTGTCTGTGTTTCATGGCTAGCTTGGTCAATCACAAAGTGCATTAGACAAACATGCCAAATCTTAAGACTTCAAGTCATTTCTGAGATGCGTTCAACTAGGCTGTCAAAGGTACAAAACTATCTGCAGCATTTAATAGGAAAGCATTCATGAAACATGATAAATTTTTTTCCTAAATGCAGTTTGCAATACCCTGTCTCTCCCATTGCTTTACCGATGGTGGGTAGAACAACTCCTCAGAGGTCCGATCTACTAATCCTCATTTCTCTGTGATGCAGAGGGTTTGGCTCTGAAGGGAAGGGCACTCTGATATCCCTCTTCCCAAGACCTCATGGATATGTCTTCCAAGAAATGAAACAAGAGGCAAGATGCAATCCCCCTGGAAGACCCTTCAGAGAGAGGAGACTGTGTCCCACAGGCATGCCTTCACAGTGTCTATCTGCATCACATCCCCAAATCTGAGGAGTCTTTGTTTGCTACTTTGGAGGGCGGGTTGAGATTTTTTTACTTTTCAGTTCGGTCCCTGATTGTCTGTTAGCCCGGTAAATCAGATTCATTTGCAGATCTAATGTGACGACCATCTTTGCACTAGAACAAGAGGCTTAATTTCAGCTATTTCTTGATGGATCTAGATATGACACCATCCTTTGAAACCTGCATGCAAGCCTGCTGTATTCAACAGGAAGGATTCCTATAGAAGCATTAAAAATATTACCTTTGAACGAACGATGGGGAACAAAATATCAGGAATCCTTCACCATTCCAGCACCTGCTAGAAATACCAGCCACTGTTTTGCACAGCACACCTCTGGCTATTTCATTAGACAAATGAATGACAACACGTCCCTCATTATTCCACCCAGATCGTTGATAGGCCCAGCTCCTTTGCATACAGAAAACTTATTGGAGTGTATTTTGGATTTATGTCTCTGTGCCATCTCCTAAGATCTCAGAGTCCAGTGGAAACCACTAGACACATGATAAATTTCCCTCTAGATATAGCATCTAAAGCAGGCATCATTGTAGAAAGGAAGTTGAGGAAACATTTTTCTTAAGCTAGCGTTGTCTAGTTTTTCTTAGATATAGCTCCCAGTGGGAAATATACATGTCAAAACAAAGCAGGTTGGAGTAAAAGAATTCACACGGAGAGAGATTTAATTGCAAGGGGAGTCAGCACTGCCCCAGGCCCGTTTGCAATGGAGTATTAATGATGGAGTGAGACACATGGGTGAGAAATATCTGATGGTGCTCGAGGAATAACAAAAGACCCACCAACCTGCCTTAACTCAGCGCCAGGAATAACACTGGGCATACTTTTATTGACTTACATAAATTCTTCTCCACTGCAGCTCACATTAGGAGACCCAGAAAGAAATCAGTACAGTAGGAAAGACAGGTCAGGGAAAGGGTAGAGGGACTGAAAGAAAACAATAACCCCCTTGAATGCAGGTTGTGGTTCTTTTGATGGACAGATCCCGGGCTCCACCCACACATATGGTTTGGAATTACATTCTATTTTCTAAGTCTAAAGCTTGATACCTAGTTAACCTGATAATCAAAGAACAGGTTTTCCAACTGTATCACTGGACTTTGCATTTCCTGATGGCTGACCCACAGACATTCATTCGTGTTTCCTTCCTCAGAGTCTGAGAAAATTATCCATCTAAGAGGACAGTGGGTACATGCTGTGGTGCTCTGGCTGGTTGCTTCTCCATGAAGGACTAGGTGAGCTATGGGTCCCTAGCCACAGCCCCTACACAGGCTCATCTGGAAGGTCACCTTCTCCAGGTGCAATTCCTACATGTCATTGATCTGTATGGAAACTGAAGAAGATTCTGAAAAGTAATAGTAACCTTATCACCTCTCACGTATTTGATAAGTTTGCTAATAGATGTGAGAATTAGCTCAATCTAGTGGTTACCACTAGTGGGAGTTGTTAGGAAACATAGTGTCAGTGGAGACAAAAGGGAGAAGCCTGCAATGTGGACAATAGTCAATATTACATTTAAAAATACAGGTGTATTAGCAAGGGAAATAGCAGCTGTCACCACCTGCAGAAATCAGGCCAGCCACAGCACTACAAAATATATGGAGCAGAGAGTTCACGAAACTACATGGGCCACATGAAAGCAAGCCACAGGAGATAAAAGCAAACTAAGCCTGCATCTGCCCCCATGTAGCTGTCTTTAGCATGTCCAGTCTGACTCAGAGGGCAGGAGGACTCGCATTTCTGAGAGCTTGGGAACAATAAGGTGGCTGCAGTCCACAGCCCAGGCTGATGGAGGAGGAAGGGGTGCATGGAGAGCTGAGTCCTAGCCTTCGCAGTTTGTGCATGCCTACAGAAGATGCTGAAAGCCTGAGTGAGGACCATCGAGAAAGATCAGAGGGAATAACCTGTGCTCCCAGGAGGCTGTGCAAGATGCTGGCTTAGAGAACAGCTGAGGGACCAAAGAACACGGGGCAATGGTGAGAAATGATAATCCCTATGCTGTCTTCCTTTTGATTGGCCATAGTATTAAAACAATCAAACACAAAGCAGGTGTCAACTGCAGCTCACAGAGAAACCTGGACGTCTTTATAAGAGCACTAAAGTACATAGTAGAGTAGACTCTGAAGAAGGAGGAGATTGGGTGGGGTTGGGGGGGGGGGGGGTGGAAATAGAGACAAGGGTAGTAGGTTCACGGATAAAACCAAAGTATTCTATGTGAATGTATGAAACATTCACGTAAACCTATTTTTCTGACTATTTAATATACACTGATTAAAAGCAGCAAAATAAGATTATTAGGCATGCCCCTCCCCCCAAAAAAAGCATAGTCCAGAAAGTAGAGAAAGATAACTATCTGAGGCTGATACAGAATTCACAGCTGAACTTTAGCAAAGTAAGGGTAGAATGATGGTTAAAACAGGGGCCACGGAGCTGGTGAGGAAAGCTCACGCCATTTGAGCACGAGGTCCTGACTTTAGACTCCTAGCATCTCTGTGCAATTTTGAGTGTGTACCTATAACCTGAGTGATGGGAAAGTGGAGTCAGCAAGATTCCTGGAGCATTGGGCCAGCCAGTGTAGGCAAATCAGTGAGATCTCAGTCAGGGTGAGATATTTAAAGAATTAAGGTGAACCCGATGTTGATCTGTGGCCCACATACACATGCAACAAGAACACACACACACACACACACACACACACACACACACACACACACACGCACACATAAGAGATTTTTAAAATAATCATATACCACATAAATTGAAATGAGTTAGGGGCATGGCATGTATGGTGAGAACATTTCACTCACTCCAAGAGAGAAAAACCTCAATATCTAGTATGGAAAATCAAACAGTATATCTGTGGGAAGAGATGAGTAGGGAAAGGTCACTGAATGCAAAGATATAGCAGAAACACCAAAGCCAAGGAGAGCTTGGCTCTGAAAACCTCTACAAGGCTGGACATGGGAAACCGTACTCAGAACAATCCATGCGTGGCTTGACCTAAGGAAAGAGGAGTGTTTAAATCTGTGCACCACAAGTCTATGTACAAATACAAATGTGACAGATGAACCTGATCAGTTCTGAGTGATAGTCATTGCATCCAATTTAGAAAATTGATCAAGAAACAGAGGAGAAAAGGCATAATGGTGAACAACTGTGAGTGTGCTGAGAAGGTAGCCAGACTTTAAAGCAATGTGCCTGCCAGTAAGATGACCATGTTTCCCCTTAGAAGGTCAGCAGTGCATGAAAGATGGACAGTATGTATGGGGGGAGGGGAAGGAGGAAAGAGGGGGAGAAGCGAAGCAAGAGGAAAGGAAAGGAGAAGTAAAGTGGGGAGTGTAGGCCAAAGAAGAGCCCAGATGGTTGACAAGTGCCCAAGAGGTACCTCACAGGAGGGACTTCCCAGAGCGAATCCTGGGGAACAGCAGAGAAGCATCGTGTTACAGCTTTCTCTGTATGCTGTTGTATGATTTGGGAGCGTCCACTAATAGACAATGAGGCTGAGAAACACATGTTTATATACCTGAGCTTGATGTTTGTGTTTGTTTTCCTATTTGCATCTATGGAGCACCAGTATGGGAAAAAAATGAAGTAGAATCCTGTTTCTGCAAATGAGGGTGTAAAGACAAGTTTAGCAGATACCAGGGAACACAAAGTCACTCACCAGCTTTCCTGTCCTGAGGGGATTACTTCATTTGGCAAAGGACTATCGTCCTGTTGTTCTCTCTAGGATGCACTGGGAGCACACCTCTCAGTGGACTTGCAGAGATTGGGTAAGAAAAACCCTCCAAGAAAAACAAAACCCATAACATTTTGGCATGCAAAACTATATAAAGTGTGTGTTTCACAACAGGCAGCACGAAATGTACATAGAGGCAACTTATGCACATTTTGTGTATTTGCACAATCCGTAAGTTATCATCAAACCCTTCAGTGTGACAGCTAATCTTAGTGGTCAACTCAACACACCTGAGAAGACAAAACTTCAGTTGAAGAGTTGCTTCCATTGGATTGGCCTGTGGGACATTATTTTTGTTGATCACTGGTGTGGGAGGCCTCAGCCTAATGTGGGCGGTGCTACTCCAAGGCAGGTGGTCCCGTGCTATGGAAAAGGGCAGCTGAGCACAAGCAGGAGAGCCGGCCAACAAGGGATGCTCCTCCATAGTTTCTGTCCACGCCCTTGTCTTCATCTGTGTGGGCAGGAACACACACTTGCTACACCTAACTGAAGACTCAGGAGTAAAGACTATTGCTTTTTCAGTTGCAATTTTGCTCTTTCTGTTTTTGACCCAACATTACCCAGACCCTTCCACAGCGTCTTTCTCTCCTTATGTTAAAGATATGTGTAGTTTCAAAGGAAGCTGAGTATTGATTATCAATGTTCAATTCACCAGTGGTTTGACCTCACCATGTATGCAGTTACTAATACATTAAGAATAATTCCTTCTCTTTCTTGGGTATACTCAGATTGTGTTTGACACGCCCGTGCTTTTGATTGGCTATCTTCCCTTCTGAAATTGGACTGTTTCTATCTTATACATTCATAGCTCTTGAACCATTCCTAGCTTACACATCCTATGTATCAGTTATTCACTCAATGGAAATCTGTTTTACATCCACATATGCTTTTCCAGGCACAGTGCATGATCCTCTCCATGACAATGGTAGGTAAACAGCACATTTATGTGGTGTGCTAACTGCAAGCTGGGTGAGACCTGGAGGCGTGGGTTAGGTGATAAGAAATGAGCTCACAGGAGCCATGAAGTCCCAAGGGCGACAAGAGACAGGCCATTGTATTGTGTTGCTTATATTTATGTTTGGTTAATGAATTTTGGTTTATAATGTTATGGGGTCCACTGCGATCCAACACAACTCAGGGCTATGCAGATGACAAAAATTTATTGTAATCAAGTCACTACTGATGGATAAGTGCCACAGAACAGTCTTGGGAGCTGAATTGCATCCCTGAGCTAGACTATCACTGAGTATTTAACCTTGCAAACCACAAACATTCATGCTAAGTTATTGTTACATTTTCTACCAATCAGGGTTAGAGATAAGGGCTTTCCTTAATGTTGTTGATCTATGTCAACTGATACAGAATGGAAGTTTTACAGTCTAACCAATCAAATCCATTTGTTCTTTTGCAGGTAGGAACAGTCACTATGTTTTTTGAGGAACAAAGGATGAATAACAGGAGTTGTGATTAGGAACAGTCATTAGGTTTTTGGAACAAAATGGAAGTACTTACACCAAGCTTCTTTTGTGTGTTCCCAACAATAATATTTTTATTCCTTTTAAGGCAATAAGCAGCCATGTTTTCATGGGAAACCAACCCAGGTCTACAACACAGAGTTAAGAAGAAGGTACTAAGGATAAAATAGAATTAGTTCAAAAGAAAGCAGAGAAAGGAGAATATGGATGACCCAGAAAGAAAGCAAAGAGCAAGGCGATAAATCAAATCCAACTCTGTAGGTAATTACATTTGATGTAAAAGGTTAAACACAGCAATTTAAAAGGGGGATTGCCAGACTGAGTATAAAATATTCAATTGATTTCCTGTATCAAAGATACCCACTTTACATGTTGACAGAAGCTAACTGTTAAAGGATGAATGCTTGAGTTGGCATGAATAAATATGAGTGTTTTTGTATATGGCAGTAGCAAAAATCAAAGAAATTGTTGGATAGGCTCTGTGGATATCAAAAAAGGATATTAAATCTAGGGTATAAAGACAGATGTTACCTAATGATAAAAGGGTTGGTTCACAAAGACATAATAATTCCACATGGAGTAGAGAAAGAGGGGACGTCAAAATATATGAGAAAATAGAGAAATATTGGAATCCACATTTGCATAGTTATGAAATATGTCTCATCCATAATTAATAGAAAAACAATGCAGAAAGTCAACATAGAAGACCTGAATATTAGTATCAATTACCTTGATTTAACTTTTCTCCTTGAATCAGTTCAATGAAGAGTATTAGACTACAGATTCTTTTTACCTGCACTCTACAAAAACTTTAGGATGCCTTCTGGTGTCTACTAATGTGAATCCCACCCTACCTAGGCAAAGCCCTCAGAACTTTATTCTTCAGTCTCAGGAAGTAAATTACTTAGAGATGTGGCCAGAAGTGGACATAGTGAGAAGAAGAGACATTAAGAAGCTCTCTTTCTCTCTCTCTCTCTCTCTCTCTCTCTCTCTCTCTCTCTCTCTCTCTCTCTCTCTCTCTCTCTCTGTGTGTGTGTGTGTGTGGTGTGTGTGAGACAGAGAGACAGAGAGACGGAGAGACAGAGAGGTCCTGGTCTTGCCATAGGCTTTTGAAACCTTGAAGCCCACCCCAAGTGACATTCTTCCCCCAACAAGTCCACAACTTCTAATCCTTCTAATCCTTTCAAATGGTGCAACTCCCTGATGATTAAGCATTCAAATTTATGAGCCTCTGGGGGCCAATTTATCCAAACCCTCACATTCTATGTTTCATGACCATAAATACCTGTTAGTCAGGGCAGTGTGCCTGACTGACACAAAGGGAGTTCACCCTAGAATCTAGGGATTCAAAAGGACTTCCAGAAGAGGGTGAAACCAAAGAAACATCCTGAGACATAAATAAATGAGGAGAAAATCACACACACACACACACACACACACACACACACACACACACACACACACAGTTAGTATGGGGGGGTGTGAGGCTTGGAAAGGATATGACACCTAATTTGCACTTAGGTACATACACATTAGGTTGTGTGACATTCAGGTAAGAAAGGTATCGCTGGCTCAAGAGAGATGCTGGTTTCATATAAGCAGCAGCAGAAAGCGTCAAAGCAGGTACAATTGGTCATGGAATCTGTGGCAGCTATAAGGAGAGCCAAAGATGTATTTGAGGACTTTTGTCCTTTACAAAGGTTCCTCAAAGGGGACTGTCACAAGCTGGAGCAGCTGGGGCTTTGTCACAAAAGGTACGGGGAGAGCTTACTTCAAATGTAGAGCCGGTGAGGGAAATTGATAATAACCTCAGCGTGGCCAGATGCTGTGGCATGGAAGGAGGGGAGCCAGGCTGCAGGCTATTCATAGTGGCATGAGATGAATATACGGCCAATATGGACACCTTTAAAGATGTTTAGTTGTGGGGGCTTGGGAGATGACACAGTGGGTAAAGCGCTTTCAATGTGACCACAGGAACCTGAGCTTGATCCCTATCAACGTTGTAGACAACCAGGCAGGGTGGCATATGCCTATCAGACTAGCCACAGGGAGGCAGAGGCAGGAGGATATCTAGGGTATGCCAGCCCACCAGGCTTGCTGAGTCAGTGAGCTCCAGACTCAGAGAGACTATGTGCCAAGGAAAAGATTACAAATAATAAGATACCACGAAACTCTACCATTGGTGTCCACATGCACATAAATACGCAACACACACACACACACACACACACACACACATACACACACACACACACACACACACGACTTCAGTGGCAGAGGTAATAGAAATGTGGAAGAAGTAGAAGAGAGAACAGGAAAAGGTCTATGTCTTTAAAGGTTGAGACAGAGTTGAGTCCACTTAAAGCCCAACTGAAGAGGGAGGAGAGGAGGACCTTAGGGGGGAACAGAAACTGTCAGGGATCCCACTGCCAGCACAGCATCCAGTTCAGAGACCCAGACTCTGCCCGCGCACTGCCACTCCTTTCACAAGTCCACAATGTGGAGCTCCCCATGAGGAAGCCTTAACAATTAAATACATTTGTCTTTAAAATCCCATAGCAATGTCCTAGGAGATAAGAGCCATCCATGTCATAGAAATGGAAAGTAAACTTCAAATGACGGATGCCGGTGAGCTACTTCAAATTGTCAGCCTTCAGAAGACTCACATAAAGAAACAAAGGCTAAGTGTTTAGGCTATAATTAAACATTTATGGCATCCAGCTGGGGGCTGTAGCAGTGAAGATCTTGTAGGATTTTTTTCTTCAGGAAGTCTGAACCCCTCAGCATCCTCTAAGTTACCAGAAGAGACAGACTACTTCCCAAACAGAAACTATCACAATCCCCAGGAGCTCGGGGACCAAGGCTGCAGCTGGCTGATAAGGGGACAATGGGAGTGAAAGATGGTTCCAGGGAATATGAACTACTTAAACTGAACACAATACGAACCTTCAAACTCTGTCAGCACATCACAAGGAAATTAGTTTAGAATGTGCATGAAGAGGAATTTAGGAATTAAGGTTGATGTAATGGAGGCAGGAACAGAATTCAACGGTGTAGGATGAGGTTCAAGTATGTCCAGGTGATGAGTCTATTGTCCGGGTGCTGTTGTTAAATAACTCCGAGCAGTGATGGGGCTGTGAAATTGGAAGAGAAATTGAGTCTTCCCTTTTTATAGAGTAAATATATTCAGCGAGGTATATTGAGCAACCCGAGGGGTCGAGCACTTGAAAGAAGTGGGAGATATTTGGGTTTAGCTGAAGACAGTGTTGGCAAAATCACTCCGATTTTAAGATGGACATATTAAACTTGTGTGTGTGTTATCTGCACTGACTCAGAGGTCCTCTGATGGAAGTTTAAACTAAACACTTTTTTTTTTTTTTTTTTTTTTTTTTTAAATTTTTTTTTTATTAATTTATTCTTGTTACATCTCAATGTTTATCCCATCCCTTGTATCCTCCCATTCCTCCCCCCCCCCATTTTCCCATTATTCCCCTCCCCTATGACTGTTCCTGAGGGGGATTACGTCCCCCTATATATTCTCATAGGGTATCAAGTCTCTTCTTGGCTACTTGCTGTCCTTCCTCTGAGTGCCACCAGGTCTCCCCCTCCAGGGGACATGGTCAAATGTGAGGCACCAGAGTATGTGAGAAAGTCGTATCACACTCTCCACTCAACTGTGGAGAATATTCTGACCATTGGCTAGATCTGGGAAGGGGTTTAAAGTTTACCTCCTGTATTGTCCTAAATCTATCTGGTGCTATCTCAGAAAAATGGGAATAGGGCTTCCTCAAGACCCAGCTATTCCACTCCTTGGAATATACCCAGAAGATGCTCCAGCACACAACAAGAAAATTTGCTCAACCATGTTCATAGCAGCCTTATTCATAATAGCCAGAACATGGAAACAGCCTAAGTGTCCCTCAGTAGAAGAGTGGATAAAGAAACTGTGGTACATATACACTATGGAATACTACTCAGCTATTAAAAACAAGGAATTCCCGAAATTTGTGGATAAATGGATTGAGCTAGAAATGATCATAATGAGTGAGTTAACCCAGAAGCAGAAAGAATCAAATGGTATATACTCACTTATATCTGCATACTAGCCCAAGGGGCATGTCCCACGAAAGCCTTCACTTACCAGGAAACTGGGACAGAGGGGAAGGCATCCTATTGGGACTCTAAATGAGAGACGCATGGGAGAACAGCAAAATAAAAGGATCCAGAGGGTCCTAGAAATCTACAAGTAGAACAATATGATAGGCAGATTTGGGCCCAGGGGTCCCACTCAAACTAAGGCACCAGCCAAACTAAACACTTTTAAACAGTGTAATCCTGAAACATTTCTAAGGCCAGTAAGTTATAACTGAGAGATGGTTCTCAGGAATTTACCCCAGATAAGTATGCTGGAAGGTAGGCAGTCCATGGATAATCTTGTTTACAAAGAATGGAGTCAATTATCATTTGCTATTAGAGGAAAGCAATTTCTTACTTGTGACTCTGATATTAGGACTCATGAAACAAGACTTGGTGTCTGGAATGTGTGTTTTCAGAAGGGCAGGCTGGAAACCTAGAGAACATGGGCAGAACCCTAAGAGTATACACTTCCTTCTGTACTGCGCTTGTATTAGAAGCAGCTGCACTCGCAGACACTGTATTGTCATTCAACTGTTTAAAGAGTAAGTGGTTCTGCCTAACACATCACTAGGAGGAGAACAACAAGGAAGTACTGATAGGAGACTATATGGGGACATAACAAGGCTTTACATCTTAAGACACAGGACACTCTGTGTTCCTGAGGTGGACCAGTTTGCTGCCCAGATCATTTTCCTTTGTCTTCCATGTGCCAAGCATCACAGTTCTCTTAGACCCAGAATGTTTCTTTCTTAGATAAAGCTTTTGGCTATATATGTGGCTTGAAAGATTGTGTATGTGCATGCACACGTGTGTGTGTGTGTGTGTGTGTGTGTGTATGTCTGTGTGTGTGCCAGGCTAAACTTGGTGCAATGCACTTACTAGGTACACTCTGTGCAGCTGGGTTATATCCCTAGCCTTTGAAATTTCATTTATTTTATATGTGAAACAACTGGTTAAAAGCATGACTTTGTGAGCCTGCACACTCCTGTTTTCCTAGTGATAATGGCACGAGGAATGGTGGAGTAAGGAAGACATGTAGGGAGTTTTAGAACTGTGACAATTGGAGAAAACTCATGTTGGTAGGCATCTGAAAGCTAATGAAGGTGTGGTCCACTCAGGCTGCACTTACCAAAGTGCTGTTGGAGCTATGTAACTTGTGTTATCTCCATCCTCTCTCCATCCTCCTGATATGCTTGAAATCCAGGCATCAAGCCTCTACAAGAAAAGGTAGAGCTGATTTGAAGACCTTCAGAGGTCCTATTCCAGAGAGCTGTTGTTTTCTATGTGCTGGGAGGTTTTCTGGGAAGCCTACTTACACAACTTGCTGGGTGTGTGACTTAACTTTCCCAGTATGAATGGCCTTTTCCTTGGGGGAATTTGCCAGGCCAGTTGCATATTTAAAAGTACATCTGCTGGAATGTGACATTTTTTTTGTTTGTTTTTGGTCAGAGGTGAAATAAACTCTAAACTAAGCACCCCAATGGAAAAGATGGGGTATTGGTTCCCAAGGAAGCGTTATTGCAAGACGTGAGCATACCCAGAACATAGAAGACCCTGTCTAGGCAGAGTGCAGCTTTCATGCTCTGGGATGTGCACAGCTTCCACAAAGGTCTGAGGAGCCTCACCTCTGGCTGCATGTGCAGGAAGTGAGGGCTAAGGTAAACTGAGGCCTGACTCTCTGGGTATTGTGGAAATGGTGAGCACGGCAGACACCAGCTACAACACTCAGAGAAACACTAGCTCCCAGGGATTTGAAGAAAACTGCCTCAACCTTAGGTGATGTTTTTAGCTAGCTAGGCTAGCAGTGTTCTACTGCCCCATACAATAGAGATTACAGACTGTGACATTAGATTTGAACATTCTCTGCACAGCTCAAAACAGCAATGTGTGAGCAAGAGACTTGCCTGCTTTTGTTTGTTTCCTGAAATTTCTGGGTCAAATTTTTAAAAAGCAGTATGGGCTAAACTTATTCTAAGCTGTAATTTTCATATATTTTCTTACAGCAGATATTTTATGTACGTCTTAAATTGATTTACTTATTTTTATATATGTGTATGTGTGTGTGCCTACATGAGTTTGTATGCAGCATGTGCATGGGAACTGGAGTTATAGATGGTCATGAGATGCCTGATATAGGCGCTGGGACTCAATCCTGCGTCCTCTGGAAGAACAGTAAGAGTATTAGCTGCTGAGTCATCATTTCAGCCCAAGTAGTTTTTAGATTTAAAGGTTGGATGCTAATTTCGTATTTCCATTTTAATCCTAAAGATCAATTTTCCCTTATTATTGGGAACTTGCTATATGTACGTAATGAAACACGATTATACCCACACGCCATTTCTCCTCTCCTATTCCACATAAGTCCCCTAGCAAGTCCCGCTCCTGACCTCACGCCTTTTGTTTTTTCATAGCTCTGTATTTAGTGCATGAGTGTGGGCTGTGCACAAGGCCATGGGGGATGTACCAGTGCTCATAATTAGAAAAAGGAAAAAGAATGATTTCCCTTCCCTAGCAGTGATCAACTGCCCAAAGCTTAATAAGGGATGGTGGCCTGGAGGGCACCTCTCCCTTCTGTGTTGAATTTTAACTGGATTGGTCTCATGCAGGTCACCCCTGGTGGTGTGAGTTCACAACTGCAATAACCATGTCTGGCCCAGAGAAGAGTCATCTGACTCTTACATTCTTTCTGCTTCTTGGTCTACAGTGTTGAGGGTGGTTGTTGCAGGCAAACACAGCTGCTGTGAGGTCACAAATGCATCAACCCCATCATGTCCAGAGGACCCTTTCAATTTGGTTCACAACCCTGACTCTTATAATCTTTCCATCCCTCCACAATGGTCTCTGAGCCTTGGGGAGGTGTTAGGATATAGATGCCCCCTTTGTGGGTGAGTACTCCATTGACAGTCTTTGCCATCCACCGTACCAAGAATCTTTGCTGATAAGGACTGGGAGCTTCACTAATCTATGGGGATAAAGATATGAGTTTAGAGAGCAGAAGGCAGTTTAATACTATTTCTATTTGGTGGAATAATAGTAGGAGGCTTACACTTGGAGGCTGTGTACTCCCCAACCTTAGGTTCTCGGCCAGATTTACAGTATTAGTCATGTATTTCCTCCTATAGGACAGGCCTTAAATCCAATCAGAAAGGGGTTGGTTGCCCCAGTAATATTTATGCCACTACTACACCCACGGACATGTCTTTCAGTGCCTGCCATTATAGCAGTTCATAGGGTTATAGTTGGGTAAGACTGTTGATAATCTTTTCCCCAGCATTCTGTGTATTGCCGTCCAGTACCATAAAAGCTAACCAGTAAGGAGGAAGCTTCCAGGTTAGCATGTCAGCACTATGACATGGATGTCTTCATGTCCTGTGACCAAATTGTGTGGCATATTCAGCAATATGGTCTTAACATCAAGTCTTGTGGGCAATTAGAGCAATTCCCAATAGCTTGTACTATTTGGAAGGTCATTGATTACTGACTTGAAAGGAGATATCCCATAAAGTATTCTTTTTAAAGTGCATATTATCAGTTCACAAAGATTGTAGCACGTCTTCATGTCCTACTTGGATGCCTTTGATGAAAGCAGAGAAAAGATGTTGTTGTTCTGGGGTCATGGGCACTATGTGAACAGGCTGTTAGAAGGCTTTATGACAAAGCCGATTTCAATTAGGCACTTTCCGTCCGTGGTTGTAATGGCTGACTCACCACTGATGACATCTCTGAATTGTTCCCTCAGGGGATTTGATTTCTTGGAAAATATGAGAGTTTATCTTTTCTGTATTTTCCTAGAAGTCTCAGAAATATTGAAATGCCAGGCAAACTCCCGTCTTTTAGAGCTGAAGTTGGACTGAGACATGTCTGTAGCTCTCTGGGTGCACATGATATTTACATTATAGAATTTGTCAGACCAAAGAACTGGACAGAGAGAGAGAGTCACCCTCCAACATCTCTGAAATGTCCTTGTAAAGACTCTGAACCACCATGCCCACCTATTCACGGCTGCGTTTTCTCTGCTTTTCTAATGAGATTCCACGTCCCTCACATACCAGTGTGGCACTCTCTGTGTTATGTACAGAGCAGCTGAAGTGGATTTCACTTGCACCCACATGGAGTTCTGTGGTCCTCACGTACCAACCCATCAGACTTGCTGTTACAGGGCAGGTTTTTATATTGCACCTGACGCAGGAGGTGGCTTGGACTCTCTGTGTTAGCTTCTGACCACAAGACCCATCAGAAGCAATTGCATGGGGCCCCAGTGCCTTCACTAGGAGTGAAGATGGTGTTCCTCTCATGCATGGTTTTTGTTAGCTTGATGTACCTGGAGCCCATGGTTTTCAGCAGAGATGCACTTGCCTCTCAATACTGGTATGCCCTGTTGTTGCATTTTGCATGAAGAAGCTGTTTTTCCCCATAGCACTATGCTCGAACTACAGAGGTCTGCATGACCTGAGAAGTTGGTAGGGATGTGAACACCATCATCCAGAGCCTGCAGGACCCAAGCCCACTGTGTCAGTGTGGGTGCTGGGAACTGTGCTCTCACCCAGGAGGTTCTGATTAACTTTAGAAGGTGGAAGCTCAGTTCCTGTCCACCATAGCTCCATGACCTGGACAGGGTGTGTGTAGGGGGTTCAGAGAAGGGTACCCCTTCAGAATTTCCAACTCATTAAAAACAGAGCCAGGACATTGCAGTTGTGTGCCTCACTCAGATGGGTCAGCAGGGACTTTGGCTGAGGCTGTTCCTGCTGGGCCATTGTTCTCGGAGCTGTAAATCAAAGTGTAAATCAAAGGCTCACATGAAGGCTTAGAACAATTCTTATTCAACTTGGCACACCCTTTGGACTAACATAGAGTCTGGTAGATCTGTGTGTACTAGCCTTGTAGAATGGTAACGGCTTCCTTAGGAGGGCAAGCTATAACGGACAAGCTGATCAAAGCCAATAGGTGCCTCTTGTATTTGAGATCCTGGCTGTGGATCAGAAACAAACAGTAAATGTATATGAACAATTCCATCATGTGGGGCATGCGGACCCCAGAGGAACTGGCATGGATCTGGTGAGGTGAAGCATGTTCAAACCCAGAAATTTCAAACTTGAGGTTTAAACTCTCATCCTGAGGTGGCAGGAATGGAACAAGGCTCCCTCCATGTTTCTGTGCTGCCCCTGAGCGTGTATCTCACGACCCCCAGTCAGGTGCTCAGGTAGTCAGACATGTAGTCCGGCACTTGGATGCAAATAGAGCATCACTGGCATGCCAGTCCCAACCAGTGGAAGGATTCACTCCCAAACTCCTCCCTGCTTCCCATGGTTTATATAATTGCGCTTGTTCCCCATGGAACAGACAGACAGACAGACAGACAGACACACACACACACACACACACAGAACTGTTTCACCAATAAAGGTGCCCACCCCCTGCGGCAACCCCAGCTTGACTGGAATCCTGTAGAGGTTACAGACTCTGCTTCATCCTTCTCTGCTTGATGTCTAGTGACCTCTGGGCACACCAGGGAGAAGCAGCCTGCAGAACCACAGCATCATTACTTTTTGTTTTGATATACAAATTAGCTAAGATGGAAGCTTAACTAAAGCCACACACACACACACACACACACACACACACATACACACACACACACACACACACACACACACAAAGAGGTACTCCAAGTATCAGAAGACAAAGACGGATTTTTTTCCTTTTTTTGTTTTTTAATATATTTTATTAATTTACTCATTTTGCATCTCAATTGTTATCCTATCCCTTGTATCCTCCCATTCCTCCTGCACTCCCATTATCCCCTTACTCCCCTCCCCTATGACTGTGACTGAGGGGGACCTCCTCCCCCTGTATATGCTCATAGGGTATCAAGTCTCTTCTTGGTAGCCTTCTATCCTTCCTCTGAGTGCCACCAGGCCTCCTCATCCAGGGGATGTGGTCACCAACCCTACATCTGACAAAGGTCTAATATCCCAAATATATAAAGAATTCAAGAAATTAAACACCACCAAACCAAATAACCCAATTGAGAAATGGGGCTCAGGACTAAACAGAGAATTCTCAACAGAGGAATATCAAATGGCTGAGAAACACTTAAAGAAATGCTCAACCTCCTTAGTCATCAGGGAAATGCAAATCAAAACAACTTTGAGATTCCATTTTTTTCCTTCTTAAAGCATGGCCTAGTGGAACTGGTTCAGTCAACTATGGAACTCACTGTGCAGTCAAGTGGTGGAATGCAGGAAGGACAGGAAGTTGAACCCCTTGTTAGGGCTTTATAAAGATCTGAAACATAAGCAAAACATTGAGTTGCAAAGAACTATGGAAGTTCTTCACTCTGCCTGAGCCAGCACCCAAGTAATACCCTACAGGGAAGCCATTGAAGACATTTATATGCTAGAGAGGAGAGTTGGGAGGAAGATGTAGGCCTGTGTCATTACTGTTTGTTAACTCACCTTGCCTGTTATAAAATATGGATATAAAATATGGATCCGGAATGTGCAAATGTTCTATTTTGTAAGAGCAGAGAAGAACAGCGGCTTGAGAGCTCTGTGATATGGATGCTACAGGTGGCAGTCTCCTGATAGTAAGGCCAAAAGTGTGAGTTAATAGTTTGAAGTCCACACATGAGCAACTCTGAAGCAATCTTAAGGCTGTACCTTCAAGGACATGTTCACAAGAGCTCTGTTGAAAGAGTCAGTTGGACAAGCTCTAGGCTTTGGCTAGATAGTGAAAGGTGCCTGCTTTTAGCAATGACACTGTGGCCTAGGCTAGATCCCCTCAGAGTTAAGGACAAAGAAACAGATGGCCACTGTCTTGTGTTACTCTGCCTATAGTTAGGCTTTTGACATAAGATCATCGTCTGCTGACTCAGAGCCTCACAAGGTTTTACATGGATTCTAGCAACCTTCCCCCCTCCATCGCCTGACGTGTACCTATCTGTTGTCATCTATTATCTCTGCATTAGGTACATGGAAGGAGAGTAAGACCAAACCAGACTTCTTGTGCTCACATTTCTCCAGTGGGGTCTATTTCCCTGGAGAAGGCAAGTCTAGACAGCGTTATCCTGGTAGCCACCATGGCAGCTTTAGGTTTCTGATCAAAAGAACTGAAAATGTGGGTCCATGAAAAAGCATCTATGTCAGTGGCAATCACATACAAGTTAAGAATCCTAAAGTGGAAACAAGTCGAGCATTGAGCCCAACTATGTTAATGAAAAAAATCATGTACTATCCCTGAAACTTAGAAGTCCCAGTGATAAAAATAACTGATAATAAAAAATAATAATGTCTCAAGAATCCCGATATTTTAATCATTAAACACTTAATAGAAATTATCAATCATCTCCTACTCCATGCTTAGCTTTTAGAGCAAACATTTATTAATCCTTTTCTCATGTTAATCTGTGTTTATATGTGTTATAATGCCTCAAGCCTGGTGCCCTAAAGACAGCATTAAGAACATATGAGGAGGCCTAGGAGAAGAGTTGTAGGGCTAATTTCTGCTTAACATAATCTTCTACAGGAGTTTTAAACTCCCCAGTGTCGATTTTACTTGAGAACCTCACACAACAGAAAGAAGCACAGAACCGTGGATGTTGGGAAAGAAAGCCTGCCTGAGGCTCCAGACGTATCCCAAGAGAGAGGCTGCATCTGTGAGTGCAGGTGACCAGCAGTCTCCCCACCTCCTCATGAGGACCCTGCACTGCTGTCAACTGGACTCTGAGCCTCCAGCCTTGTGCCCTTTAATTCACTGGTCTAAGTGACCTTGGCAACCCCTGGGATATATGCAGTGGCACCTATGGTAGCAGCTTTGGGAAGAAATAGCTGTGACACACTGAGGATGGTAAACACAGGTATATTCTCATAGTCCCAGGTACCAGAGTACTGTAGGACACAGCTTAGGAGATCCTGGTGATGGTTCCCAGAATAGAAGCTCGAGTCAGGGTTACCCATGGGCTGAGCATTCCTCACCTGTGACTCAGCAGACAATGTGAAAGGACAGGAGGATGCCATAGCCAGGGTACACCTCAGGTGCTGCAAGCAGGGAGGCCAGACTAAAATTCCACTGTAGAATCTGATGACAGAAATCTTTGTGAGTCCCTAAGAACTCCAGCCCTTTACAGTGAAAGCTTAGCCAAAGCCCAGGTTATTAAACACAATATCATACTCCTTGGGAAGTCAAGGTCTAACTTTCCACTGTCAGTTGGAGGTTTTGCCTGGGGTAATTTCACTTTTTGAGAGACAACATCGCATCCTTCATATGTGGATTTATACCAAGCTATGTAATATACACTTGTTTGCACCACCTCAGGGTTACTTTCTAATAATTTATAAAGGGAGATAGTAAAGGTCTCCAAAGTACTGGGTTCTAAGCCTAGCTGAGGTCTGTATAAATCTCACATATTTTAAATATATGCCAATAATTATAAAAAATGGAATTTTTGCAGAGAGCTAAATTAAGTCTAATTAAAGGCACAAAATTATGTAGTCTGCTCTCTTCTTCAGGAGCTCAATGAGACCAAGGGAAACAAAGAATGAACCAAATGCCATTCAAGAAACCAAGTGAGAAAAAAAAAAAAAAAAAAAAAAAAAAAGAAACCAAGTAAGAAAAACACAAAGTCAAGAGTGAGAAAAGTGATGTTAGTGGAAGCCCAATAAATATTTAAATAATCATGGAGCCAAATAGGAAAGCAATGTAACATTAGGATAGAAACGCTGCTGCCCCCAGTTACCTGCATAAGTTTGAAGACTCTACTTGTAATTTATTAGACCATAAAGCAAACCATTTTCCCAGGCAGCCAAGTAGCATAATGGAGTGCATGTTATCAGCAGCAGAGAAATGCTTGTGGGAATTGTGTATGCAAAACATATGCAAAGCAGTTGCTGTTGTCCAGAGGATAATTAGACTGCACCCACGGAACGGGCAAGATGGGAAATGGAAAGAGGAGTGAGGCCTTAACCAGAGTGATGCTGAGTGGGAGGTGAGAGTGGTAGGGGAAAGCAGAGACTTTCTGTGGCCAGGGACTACACTGGAATGATACCTTTGTAATTATGAGGCTACAGGAAGGAGCTTGAATGTGGCGTGCACTCTTTGACATGGGAGTGGAATGTGAGCTAGTCTGGGCCCATGGTGTCGGTGGCAGACAGATTCTAGTTCTGGGGACTTGTAGACCATGACAGTCGGAAAACCAAGTAGTGCTCATTTTCTACCCATAAGCCTTCAGCTGCTAACAAATTAAATTTACCGTTGCCTAGGAGACTGAGGTAACCGGATCCAGATCAAGGTTTGTCTATGCTACATAACGAGACACTGCCTTGGAATAAAATCAGATTTAGGTTATAATTCAGGGGTACAATGCTTGTCTGTCATATAAAATGCTCTGAGTTCTATTCATGTCCAGTAACACTATCCAACTTCTATTCTCTCTCTCTCTTACACACACACACACACACACACACACACACAGAGGCATGTATATGCATGTATGTACACATGCACTCAATTTACTGAAAGCAGGGTCATCAAGCTTACAAGTGTTATAAAATCCAAATGTGGTTTCAGTGATTATAATTGACTTACTTTCCACTCCTTTCAGTTTTCAGAGAAGAATTTAAAAAACAGAAAACTCTCATTCCAGTCAAAATTCAGAATTGTTTATGCTTCTTAAAACATGTGTTTGCTGGCTTCTCAGTGGAGTGGGTAAGGGAGAGCTGGCTCTGATGGCTTGGGCAGAGAAGAGCGGGCAACCTGACCAATTCAGCCGCCACCCAGGCCCAGATCCAGGGCTTGGAGTTGGCCCACCCCAACATCTAACCCATCTAAGAACCACTGGAATAAGTGAAGGGGCTGGTCCTGGGGAACCATAGCTACAGGATCTCAACAACTCAGGGTCACAGGAGGAAATTCACGAGTCTCTCTGAGGGTTCAGTACTGAAGGTGTAGCAGAAGCCGGAGACTTTGGACTAGACTAATGACTCATAGCCATGTCCATTATTTGTAACTAAAGCTATTTGGGCAAAAGGGTGCCCTACATGACACAATTCAATTTCCAATACTACTACTATGAGTGACTATGTGATGGAGAGGTGGGAAAGAGGGAGGAACTGACCAGCACATGCACAGAAGGCTGCGGGCAACAGAGGAGCAGCAGGTCACTGACCAGAAGACTTGGTGAGATTTTTTGTTTTTGTTTTCTAGTCTTTTAATATTTTTGGGCGGGGGGAGGAAGATTATAAGGATGGAGGGCAGATATGGAAGGAACTAGAAATGAGTGAGATAAGGTGCATGATGTGAAAGTCCCAAAGATTCAATAAAATGTATATTTAAAAACCATAATGAAAATACTGAAAGAAAAAGAAGAAGAAGAAGAAATGTAAGACTGGCCATCAGTACAATTCCTTAGATGGAAGTTAGAATAGGGGACCCTTTCCAAGGCCCTCGAAGACAGGAGAGAGCTGGAAGTGAAGTGGGATTTGGGTGGAAAGGGAGGCAAGAATAAACATGGCATCACTCAATAGTAAATACTTTGGTATAGGCAACTAACTTCAACACTTTTATTTTAAAAAGTAGAAACATTGTCGGTAGAAAAAAATACACATATATATATATATGTATACACACACACACACACATATATATATCTTGTTTATAGATTGCAAGGTTGTCACATATCAATTCTTTCCAAAGTCCTTGCCTCAAAAAATTTTTTGCTTAAAAATATAGGCACTGGCTTTAAGGTTTAAACAGAAAAGCAGAACACCAAAATTCTTTTGAAAAATACCAACCTGGATGTCTCAGTGTGGATCTTATTCTCAGCTACCATGAATGGTACAGGTGAGGGGTACCTCAGCAAAAGAATATTTCAAGATAGGTACAAACAAGCACTTTCTGAAGGTCCCCAAAACACAGGAAATAACCTCAAGAATTGAAAATGGGTTTGCATGAAGTTAAAAGGTTTCTGTGCAACCAAGACACAAGACCTTCAGAATGAGGGAAAACCTGTACCATCTATGTATCCAGAGCTTACTAATATTAAGAATTTGTGGCTAGGAGCTATAGCATACGCCTCTAATTCCAGCACTCTGGGAGACAGAGGCAGGTGGATCTCTGTGAGTTCAGCAATAGCTTGGTCTACAAAGCAAGTCCAGGACAGACACAGCTACACAGAGAAACCCTGTCTTGAAAAACCAAAAGAACAAGAAGAAGAAGAAGAAGAAGAAGAAGAAGAAGAAGAAGAAGAAGAAGAAGAAGAAGAAGAAGAAGGTGATGATTTTGTAAAATTTCCAAAAGCTTACTTATCAATCCACTCAAATGTTCCTGTCAATAAATGGCCGGGAGCTCAGTCCCATCCAGTGTCTTACCATAGAATTTGCTATCTGCCACAGATATAGGCATTTAAGAATTTGTGACTTTTAATTATCTATTTTAAAGGAATATGTCACTTTTAAGACATGCATAAATATATAAATGCAATGTTGATATAGCAAGCTAGTGTCCCACGTCCTCTGTCAACCCTAACTCCCTTTCTCTTATATAGAACTGATATCATTATTTCTGCTCTTTGATTCTACTGACCTTAATGATCTTAATTTCAATTAATTTAAAAAATGACATCATGAAGAACAGCCTGGTTGACAAATCTAACAATTATCTGAGCATTCTCTGTCATTTGAGTATGTTACAGGCCAAAGAGAAATTGTGGCTCAACAGGAGGACAGTATCCAGGCAGAACTTGTTCTTCCAGGGACTCTGAGGTAGCTTCAGAAAACACTCACTTTCTCTTGCCTGTTTCTCAAGATATGACTTGTTTGTTGCCTTTGGCAACTACCTGAAAAGTTTTCGGAAGTATAGCTTACATTAAAATAAGAATTTCATCAATTACTTCTTGGAAAATTCTCTCTGCTAGGTCATCCAGAACTTAGTTTCTGTTTACTATATTTCATGAAAGCATTTTTCCATTCGATTTTCCCCTACTCATGGTCAGAGTAAACTTTACAGAAAGCCTCTTACAAGTCAGATGGTCAGCACCATCATCTATGCAAGGCTTGCATAGCTGGACAGTCACAGTCAGGCAGGTTTATGGGTTTGTTTTTGTTTTGTTTGTTTCTTTTCCTCCCTCCTTCCATGCACCTCAAGGGCCTTAGAAGAAGTAGAGTCCTTGAGTTAAATAAATTCTGTTTGGATAGTTGTTTCCACCCACAGCTTTAAACAGATCCACTCAGTGCTGACACATTTTGTTCAGCCCATCGGAAAGCCATGTGATATTATCATCTACCATGTGTTCCTCTCTCTGAAGAGCAGATTTTATTTCACATTACAGTGTATTTTGGAGAACTTTTCCTCTAGGAAAAGAGTCTCTGTTGACAATGCTCATGAAATATTCTGTTGGAAAATGTCACGTGTTTTCTCAGTGATCCCACAGATCTTTTGAATGCTTTGTATGATCCATGAGGGAGACCTTTCTTGACTTCAGAGTGGGTTCCTGGGATGTCCAGTCATGATCCTGTGTATCGGCACTAGCCAGTGGATGGGCCCATGACTATGAAACCAACACTTAATAAGCATGACTACATACACAAGTGTCTTTATATGATCACCCATGCATAAAGACTATGTGTAGCAGTGTCATTTACCATTTTAATGCTTCTCAAATGTCTAGGATACTAAAGTACAATGCTTATTTACTGAGAACACCACCAAGAATAATTGAGTCAGCAAACTCTTCCACTGGAATGGTTTCTCTCTGTTAGGGAGGAAATAGGAAATGTGTGTTTTTAGGAGCCCAGGGTAGAATGGCCCCTTTGAAAATGGTGATGAAAGTATTTGGAAGAAAGGATATACAAATCTACCAGCCAGAGGTGCACAAAGTGCAATCTTGTTGATAAAGCCTCATGGATAAACAAGCAATGGTACTGTGATATATAAAATATGGAGTATGGAAATCTTAGTGCCTCCTCTAAATGGTGTAGAGTTAGAACAAAAACATCGGACAACTACTAGGTATCCAGGAATGTTAAATACACTTGTCCTTTTAACATACAAATGTAAATATTGATAAACATGAGAGCTGGGGTTTAATGCAGTGTTATGGCAAGACTTTGTCTGAAAAGAAGCAAATTAATAAAATTAAAAATTAAGTAGAAGAATCCTGAAAGAATCACTTAAGGCGAGTTTCCTAACTTTAACCATAGATAAATCCGTGTTAGTGCCTCAGTGTCTTGTTATCTATTGTCCCAACAAGAAACACAGACCTTGACAATTAACTGTTCACTAGTGTTCAACATTGAGATAAAAATCGTTTATGAAACCATCTTCTTTATCACTGATTTAGCAGGGAAGAGCAGTGATGGCTGCAAATGGCTTTAGAAGGACTACAGAATGGCCTCCTGTTGTGCTCTTAGTCTTTGGTGACCAGATTCTGGACTGTTAAGCAAAGCACTGGCATTTGTGAGGCTGGCTATCCTGCCTCGAACCAGGAAGGATGGATGCACTTGATGGGTTATAGTCTGACCGAGCTGAGTGTTCTAAGAAGGCAAAAGCCAGTGTTCACATTCAAAATTGGAGCACTCCTGTGATTTATCAATACATGGTACAGCTTAGCACTGCTCTGACTGTGTGTGTGTGTGTGTGTGTGTGTGTGTGTGTGTGTGTGTGTGTGTGTGTGTGTGTGAATGTGTACATGTGCTAACATATTTGTTTATGGCATATATGTGTACATGTTTGTGCATATAATATAAGTGCATGTATTTTGTGTGTGTGTGTGCCTGTGCATGCATATGCTGGCTGGTTTTTGTGCCTCCTTGACACAGGATGTAACCTCCACTGAGAAAATTTCTCCGTAACATCCACCTTTAAGGCATTTTTTAGATTAGTAATCGATGGGGGAGGGCCCAACTTATTGTGGGTGGTGTCATTCTTGGTCTGATGGTCCTGAGTTCTATAAGAAAGTATGCTTGGCAAACCATAATGAGCAAGCAAGTAATCAGCATGCTTCCATGGCCTCTGAATCCATTTCTGCCTCAAGGTTCCTGCTCTGTTTGGCTTCATGTCCTGACTTCTTTTGATGATGAAGTCAGTGGTATGAAAGTGTAGGCCAAATAAATGCTTTCTTCCACAAGTTACTTGGGTCATAGTGTTTCATGATAGCAATAGTAATTGTATCTAAGACAAATTGGTACCATGAATGGGATATTGCTGTGACGTATCTGACCATGTTGTTTTGGGAAGGATCATGGCCGGACTTTGGGCCAGAAAATCCAGTGAGTTTTGACAGCTCTGTGAGCTGTTCTGAGAGAGCTTGGAAGATGAGAATGCTGAGGCCTAACTTGTGAAGTTTACATGGACAAAAAGACCCTACTGGACCTTTTATGTGAAGAATTTGTGGTGTCTGGTGAGCTGGAACTGATGGATCTGCCGTAATTATCAAGAGACCAGAACCACTAAAGTAAAATCTTTGCTTTGCTGGGACAATGAATGCTGCTGATCATCTGGGGCTAAAGAACCATCTGTGATTAACAAGAGAGCAGCACCATTGAGGTGAAGTCTTCTGGGAAGTGTTTCTTCAGGATCAGCACACAGAAGCTATGTTCTACACGCAGCCAAGGTTGCACTTCATGCTGACAGCTTAACCTGTGTAAGAGTGGCCCAGGTAGTACTGCTTTTGAAGGTGTGAAGGGTTCATAGACAGCAGCTGAGGCTTGGCTATGTGGTAGGACTGGACTCCCAAAGAGAGTCTATGAGAGGCTACTGATAAAAAATGCAGCACAGTTACAGCAGGTACCCCAGCATTTTTTATGATGCCAGTACCATGGCATGACCACGAAGGACAGCAGCAGTCATAGAGTGGAGCCATCCAGAGCCTTGAAGACAAGCTGTGTGTGTTGCCCAGGGCAGAGCTGGAAATGTGACTCAAGTCCCTTGGAGGAGCCCAGGAGATGGTGAGTGCATCCCAGACCACTGTACATTGAGATATGCACATTGTTGGAGTTTGGTTTTGCTTTGTTAAGACTGTGGCTGTGCCCTGGTCATTCTCTCTTGAAGTAAGAAAGTGTTTAATTTATCTTTGATTTTACAAGAGCCCACAGTTGAGAGACTTTGGGTTTTAAAAGATTGAATTCTTAAGCCTTTGAATTTGTAATGACTGTGGAGTTTTTAAAAATTGGAACATCCTGATGAGACCTGATAGGCTGGGGCCAGACAGTGGGGGTAAGCAGGCCCTCTTGTCAGAGGTCTAGGGGAGGGAATAGGGCAGAGGAGGGAGGGAGGGTGGGAACAGGAAGATAAGAGTGAGAGGATAATAGTCAGGATGTAATGTGTGAATAAATTATAATAAATAGAAAAATATAACAATTTGAATGTATATATTAATGGGTGATGGTAGGAGAAGAAAAGAAAGAAAGTGGTATGGCTTAACAGTGATATGTTTATGTGCCGAGTAGACAAAGAGTCAATTGTAGTGGCAGATTTTGCGTCTGATTGATACAGCTATAGTTTTCTGAAAGGATAACTCAATTAAGAAAATTCTAGCCTTTTCTTGGTTCTCTCCGAGTCTTGGGGACACTGTCAACTATAACTTTGATCCATCCCCCCCCCTCATTCATGGACACTGCATACTCTGTTATTCCCCATTTTCAGATGCCCTTCAGAAAAATTTCACCCCCTCCATCTGGTACCCAACCTAAGAGACCCCAAACGTATTCACTTTTGTAAACCAATCTGTCATCAATATCCCTTAGATAACCAGTTCAAATGGCTATCTAAGGCACTCTGAAGCTCAATATCAGTTGCAATTTTTAAAATTCCCGTGAGCAGTCTGGAAAGCAGAAAGAGATAAGATCTGGCAAAGCCCATTCAGAAGATGTGGCTAACCTGCCCTGTGAAAGACATTGGTTCTTGAAGAAATTCTCATATAAGATTCTCTCTCTCTCTCTCTCTCTCTCTCTCTCTCTCTCTCTCTCTCTCTCTCTCTCTCTCTCTCTCTCTCTCTCTCTCTCTCTCTCTCTCTCTCTCAGCATATTTTAAGTGATTACTCTCCGGATAAAGTCAGATGCTAACTCATGTGTGTGCTTATGCTGAAGATATGCATGCATGTGGGTATACATATGGCCAGAAGATCAGGAATACCATCTACATCAGTTTTAACACAACATCTCCACCAATGTAGAGCTGGCTAATTAGCCCAGGACATGGGGCGCCCCAGGGCTTTGCCTGTATCTACCTTTCCAGTACAAGGGTTTCATGCATGCCACAGATTCAGATTCTCCTCTGTCGGCTCTGAAGGTCTTCATCCTTGCTCAGCCCCAGATATTGATTTTGAACCCAGGGTTGTTGAATGGAACTTGAGTTGGGCTGGAAGAGCTACTGAAAGCCAGGCTCCCAGGTACCATTCCTGCCCGACAACATCCCAGGAGCCTTGATCAGATGTGCCAATTTTTCTTCCTCCTCGAGGTTTTCCAGGATTTATAACCAACGGCTTTCCCACTTAAGTTGTCAAAATCATTCCATCTTGTAAGAATATTTTCTTAGTTTATTTCAATGCAAGGCTATTTATTTTGTTCTTCCTAGGCATTATGACAGCAGCAACTTGTAATAGAGGTGTCACATTTCTCAAAGCCCGATATGTATGCATGGCTCTAAGCACCGGGCCTGTAGAAAAGTTGTTGACCCAAACAAAACAAAGCAAAGACAGCCCTAGCCTCTCACAGTTACTGTCCACAAGGGTTTTAAGGAGTGTTGGGTCTATTTAACAAAACCCTGGGGGGAATTAAGAATCAGGAGCTGAGTGCCAGAAGCTAGGGAAGGCGAGATGCAGCCCCTGACCCTGACATGTGGATGATGGCTACACTGTCCTCAAACAGAACTAGTGCAACAGATCACTTCAGCTTCTAAATTGAGGTTATGGGCGTGGTATGCCAGATGCCAATGGTCTTGTGTCTGAGACAACCAAGCAAGGCAGCCTCCTTACATCTGTGTAAATGTTTTAAATGGATATGTTTGGTACTCCTTAGACACAGGGAAAAATTAACCAAGATACTACTGCATGCCGCAGTTACCACAGCCCAGCTTCCCTGGGACGTTGGGTGATCCATGGATACTAATCTACCTGTCTCATGTACATTCATCTCATACGGGCTGCCATCCCACTGTCACTTCCATCTCTTCAGAGAGGAACTGACTTTCATAGCTATGAAAGTTCTTTACCTTAAAAAAAAAAATAGCATGACCTCAGTATCATTTGGCTAAAGAAATAGGAAACTGTGCAATGCAAGGGACAGAAGAGCCCCATCCTGCCTCCGGGAACCCACAAATGTGCAGCACCAGAACATGAAAATCAAGAGTAACTCTTACAGAAGATGTGAGCTTCTGGTTCAACTCCACGTCTTTGTCTATACGATGAGATGTCACGTAGACATGCTGTTCACATAGCAAGAAAGCCCCTCCCTGCTCTGGGGAGTCAGAGTCCACAGTGTGGGCAGCACCAACGCATTGTCTTGTAGTGTTTCAGTTAGGGTGACTTTTGCTGCAATGAAACGCCATGACCAAAAGCAAGTTATGGAGGACACGGGACCATTCGGCTCATAGTTTCACATCTGTTCATCATCAAAGGAAGTCAAGACAGGAACCTGGAGGCAGGAGTGGATGCAGAGTCCATGGAGGGGTGCTGCTTACTGGCTTGCTCCCTACGGATTGCACAAGTATGACGTGAGATGTCACAAATGATGGATGTCTCAGTACCTCTCTTTTCCAGTGCAGAAACAGAACCCGCTTTAAACACTGAACTTTTAAATTAATTGATAAGAAAGACGAAAAGAGTGCATTTAGTGAATCTATAGTAAATTTAGTTGATCTAGCTTTTGGAGGACTCACCAGCACCAGAGAGTAGCAGCAGTGAACCATCCAAACACACCTCAGCCATCTCTTTGCAGTCTGTGATTTGAGGATGGCATTTGAGCACATAAATGTCTACCAATGGAGAGATGAAGACATCTTCACCATGTGCTTCCCTCAGTTGGTCAAAGTTGAGCTTCTCTGACTTTCCCAATGTGTCTCAGGTCTGTGATTTCTAACCCTGGCTGCTCCACTTCCTGCCGTCAATTAGGCAGGCTGCATCCCCGCTGTGTTTGTGTGCTGTCACTTACTCTGTTATGCTGAGCAGAAATGGAGCTTAATTGGCAGAACTGAGCTCTTTCCAGCTACTGGAAGCTTTTCTTTCTAGAACCATTTGTAAAACACCCAATGCCATCAATTCTGGGAGCTTAGATATGCTTCTTGCTCAAGGGCCAATTAGTTATCGGTGTCTCTTATTTTTTACATTAAAACCCCTTGACCTTTTCTTAAAGGTAAAAGCCACCCCTTAGGTGTGTGAAGGGATAAGCCCACCAACCCCACATTCCTCCAGAGGCTACCAATAAGAACTTAGAAGTGAAAAAAAAAAAAAAAAAAAAAAAAGAATTTAGAAGTGGGGCAGCCCTGAATGTTATGAGTCCTTAACCTTGGACCATGGTGGTAGCACTGATGCCTGATTTTCAGAACTCATGCACATGAGCTCAGCCCAGACCAAAAAGGAAGATGTGAGTTGCTAAAGGACAGTTCTTTCTCCCTCTAGTCATTGTAATAAAATGCCTGCTGCAGGCTGTTCACATAGCAAGAAAAATACTCCCTGTTTTAGGGAGTAGGAGTCTACATTGGGGAGAGCAGTCAGTTCAATGTCTTGTAGTGTCTTAATTAGGGTGACTGTTGTTGTGATGAAACACCATGACCAAAAACAAGTTGTGGAGGAAAGGGTTTCTTTTGCTTACACTTCTACATCACTGTTCATCACCAAAGGAAGTCAGGACTGGAACTCAAACAGGGAAGGAACCTAGAGGCAGGAGCTGATGCAGAGGCCAGGGAGGGTGCTGCTTACTGGCTTGCTCAGCCTGCTTTCTGATAGAACCTAGGGATGGCACCACTCACAATGGACTGGGCCCTCCCCCATCAATCACTAATTAAGAAAATGCCCCACATGCAGATCTTATGGAAGCACTTTTTCAATTGAGATTCCCTCCTTTCAGATGGCTTTAGCTTGTGTCAAGCTGACATAAAGATAGCCTCCAGAACAGGTGAGAAGCAGTTTCTATTGACAGTGTTGTCCAGGCATGAAGGTAGCCCCTACACAAGGACATAGATACCATTTATAACCCAGTTCTCCTTGGTGAACAACTTTATGACCTTCACCTTGAAGTCCTGAAGTCTAAGTGTCGCTTGAATCTTGAATGCTATTTCTTCCAACCTGCAAAGTCCATGACAACCTTGACGCCCTTTCATAGCGCCCTTTCCTTCGGATGAGGAGGCCTGAAGGAAGGCGAGCACTCTCCAGCCCTGAGAGGAGAAGCCTGTGCAGGAAAAAAGCAAGATGATCTCACAGAGGAAGCCTGGAACTGTCCACAGCTGCTCTCTTCAGCCTGGTGCAGACTGGGATCTCTGAGCAGCTCTGGGAACACCTCATGTGTTCACTGAGTGCCCCATATCGCAAGAGTATCCTGCTGCTGCGCTGGGGAAGTCAGAGAAGCTCCACAGCTGGCCCTGAAAGTACCATGACGTCAGGAAACACCCCTGTGTTCTCATGGCACATTAAGAAGCTCAGGAGAAATACTTCCTAGAATCCAGCCTGGCTGAACACGCCCATGCACGTAGCACGCATGCGCGCAGACAGACAATTTAGACTGTTGGATTTTCTGGTTATACCAGGGCCATGTTTTCCCCAAACTCCCTGGTGACTCCAAGTTGTCAGCAGTTTCATTTGGTCCTTCTGTCTTCAAAGCAGTGGTGTGAGGGTAACACCTCACCACGAGATCCCAGCAGCTTCTACTGAGACCCACGGGCTCTGGCGATACCTGGCTCCTTAGCTACAGTTGAGAGGCTTGTTCACCCATACACCAGGAAGCCCATCTGTTGCACGGGGTCTCCCTCCCACATGCTCCTTCCAGGCATCAGAACCTTCCCAGGTCCAGCAACACTCCTGAGGGGTAGAAGAAAAACACCAATGATCTATTCTCAAACATATTATTTTCCTAAATTGACACGGAGGACAAAATATAGGCATGAAAAACATGCCAGGAATATTATATGGAGTAATTTATGAAAACTGAGGAAAGGTTTACTGCCTTAACCATGTGTCCTAATATACTTCATGTGGTATCATTTGTACTTATAAAAGCTGGCCCTGTTAGTGTCTTGGCGAGAGAATACATAATTGTATGCCTGGTATACTTCAGCCAAGAAGAGAATTTTAATATGATTTTAAGACTTAGCTCAACTTTATTATCGATGTCTCTGGTAAACCACATTTTTTCCTAACTAGCATCGTGTTTCAATGTTTAAAACTTGATACTTTAAAGGTATTTATCAAACGGATTTAAACAAAAGAGCACAGACACACATAGGTCAATAGGTAGAATACTTAAATTCTCAAAATAAAAACAAAAGTTTAAGAGGCAACTTGGCTCAAAGATTTTATTACTCAGTATCAGAATTAAAAGTGTATGGGTACAAGTACCATGCTGCACAAGTGTTGAGTCATGCAGTCCCATAGGGGGCAAATATGTGTGTGTTAATGGAAACACACACACACACACACACACACACACACACACACACACACACATGACATGTGCCTCTCTCACTAGTACATAGTCCAAAAAGACTTTATTATGCATAAGATATGCTTGGGAAATAAATCCATTATGCCGATACAATGGGATTATTAGAATTTCAAGGTATAATACCGAAGCACAAATGTAATCCGTGTCCCTAATAAGAGCACGTGTGTGTTGGTTGCTCTTCTGCTTCTTGATGAGATACACTGTGTACTGACTGGTTGTTGATAACCTGAAACTGGGGAGGGGAAATCTTAAGTTCAGAAAATGTCTCCACAGGATTGGTCTGAAGGCAGGTCTGTGGGGTGTTGTCTTGACAGAAAAGCACCCAGCTCATGTGATACACATCCAGGGAACAGTCTTCTTTTGTGGCTTCTCCTTCACTTCCTGCCTTGAGATTCTGCCTCAATGTCCTGCCCTGACTTCTCTTCATGATGGACTGTAATCAAGGCATCAGAGTTGAAATAAGCTCTTTTCTTCCCAAGGTCAGTTTAGTCAAGGTGTTTATCATGGCACTAGATACCAAATTAAGACAGTTAGATAGAATCAACCTAAAGACTTTATTTGGTTCAGAGTTCCAGGGCACAGTCTGTTACAGTGAAGTCATGGTAGTCGAGCTGAAGACAGCTGGTCACATCACCTCCACAGTCAGGGAGCAGAGAGATGAATTCTTGTGCTTGGAGCTCTTTCTCCTTTGTCAATGGCTCCATCATGTAGAATGGTGTTTATGATGGTTTGTCCCACCTCGAACTAATCAAGATAATCCCTCATAGGCAAAATCCTGTAACCTAGTGTGGATATGCAGCACTGTGAGTCATTAAATCCCGCTGAAATAAAAATATGGAGCTACTAAATTTGCTCTCGCACCCTAACCTATGGATACCAGCTCTCCAGATCAAGCATTGGTCCATAGTCACTTAAAACTATTTTTTTCCAGGCTGGAGTGATGGTTCAGCAATTAAGAGTCTTTTTAGCTCTTATAGGGAACCTGGACTTGGTTCCTAGCACCCACATGGCAGCTCAAATGTCCCATATCTCCAGTTCCAGAGGATCCCCAAGGTCATTGGACTGGAAAATTTGCTCAGTGGTTAGGAGTACGGGCTACTCTGACTTGGGATCAATTCCTAACATATACATAGCCATCTGTAACTCCATCTCAAGGGATCCAATACACTCTTCTGGCCTTCACAGGCACCTAGTATGAACATGGTGCACAGAAATATCTGTAGACAGTGCACCCATATACCTAAAAATAAATAAATAAATAAATAATACATAAACTCTTGCATAATATTTCTGTTATGCAAACATGCTAGACTTGGGTGTCTGCATCACAGTCACTGTCTGTGACTGAGAAAATAATCCTACAGGGCTCACAAAGTTAACACAATAATGTCTCAGGAAGTTTCTGAAACTTACAAGATTCACAGATTCCCCTCCCTAAGGCTGTATAAGCACTTAGGACAGACAGGTAGATATAAGACTCTCTGACTCTCCAAACTGCTTAAACAAGGTGCTTCTGAGCTGATACCCACTGTGGGGTAGACAATCAGGCAGCTACGGCTCAATCCCTTGTGCTTCTGTGTATAATCCCAAGAAACTCGCGCTCACTGAGCTCAAATACTCTGTTGCCAGTGCCCCATCTGTGGTGGGTACATGTTTGTTCACTTCAATCCAAGAAAAGTCTGACAACACCTCAGATAATACCAGGCCTGGTCATAAAATCTGTTAAGTGAAAAACTTGCCATACATAACCACACATTAATATGTATCCTATTTAGTTTATATCCTTTCACATGAATCAGTACTCAAATAAAAGCTAGTACAAATACTGAGAAATAGTATCAAATTAATAGATATCCAAAGAGCCTAAAAATGTCATAAAAATCAATATATCATCTTGTAAGGCATTGCATTAATTGCCACATCTTGATACTTGGGTCATCCAAAAGATGTTTGAGTAATTATTCTCTAGACAATGGTAGTGACACACACGAATCTTGTGTTCCTCAAACATCTCCCTGCTTCGAGGCATTTTGTAGCCAGGCCTTTTAGCAATTTTATTTGGGTACCTCTATCTACCACTCTTCTCCACCCCAATCCCTTACAACTCTCCAATACTAGGTAAGTGAGAAAGAAGGTTAGAGGGCAAAGGGGGGCATAGACCTGTTTGGATTACTTCCTGCTCTTTAGGGGTATCATGTTCATTGGGGCAGGTCTAATCTTTGTCATCAGAAAATCTCCAAACAGCAGATCCAGCAATAGCAAAAGCAGCAACAGAAACCAGCAGCAGCAGGGATCAGCAGCAGCAAGGACCAGCAGCAGCAGCTGCCACAGGCTCTCGCTGGGCTCTCATATTTATACCCTCTCAAGAGTCTCCTGACTTTCAAACATAAGCTATTTTAAGCTGGCAAAGTCACACCCCTACTAGAGCACAAGTCAAATTATAGCCTGGTGCTGTGAACAGTCTGAAGCAGCCCCATAGGCCACACCTGGTATTAAAACACAAACATATTCACATAACACAATTGGGTTTTTAAAGAAACCAAAATTTTTACTACACAGCTTTCTGAAACATCCTTTCAAGGCTGGAGCCTCTCTCCATCCCCGTGATTGGTGCAGTCGCTCCGGCTAGCCACAGGGTGGACTGTTTGGCCTCTGCCGCCACATCTGGATACCAGTAAAGAGCTTAATGGAGAACATGGGCTGTGATGTCCAAAGAGCCAGAAGCAAAAGTAAAACTGTGAGGGCAGCAGGTACTGTGGAAGCTGCTTTGCCAACTGGACACAGAATGTGGGGAAAGCGTGGCAGGAGAGTGGCCTGCTTTGTCCTTCAGCTTCTGCTCTGAGTAGTGAATTCTTTCTTTCCCTGGCTAACAGATTGTATCTACTGTGATTTATTTATAAGCATTTGTGGGCACAGCAATATATTGCTTCACGGGACTCTTTCAAAAATTGCATCCGTTCCCTTGTTGCTCATTCCTGCTGCTCAGAATTGGCAGTTGCCTAATGACGCCTTAGCACTTAATCAGCGCGCCAGTCTGTGTTGTAGAGAATCTATAGCGGTGATGATTAGTGTTGGGACAGGCTCCAGCGACGAGCGCCACTCTGCGAGCTTAAGAATCTATTGATGGTTATAAATGGGGTGTTAATAAACTTTGGCATTTTATGGCACACAAAAAAAATATGAGATGTGGTTAATTAGTCATAATTACAGGTAGAAGTCTAGAAGAGCCCTTAGCTTAGAGACGCACAATGATGGCTTCAAAACAAGAAGAAGAAAAAAAAAAGGAGAGAAAGAAAAGACGGATGTTCACGATACTATTGATTTTGAAAATAAAATTAGTTCATTTCAGTTAATTGCCAAATAAGAGTAAATTTTAGAATACTGTACAGTTTCTCTGAGTGGCTTATATTCCATGGCTGCATGGACACTGGCAGAGATGAGGATGGTGGTCTGATAACACTCAGATCAAAACTGTAAAGGACGTAACACACACACACACACACACACACACACACACACACACTACTTGAAATGTATATGGATGCCGTGTGTGTGTGTGTGTGTGTGTGTGTACAAATGATACTGTGTATGTATGTGATGTATGTCCAGAGAACACTGTGTGCATGCAAAAGACATTGGGCATATATGTGCAGAGAACATTATATATGCAGGAGACACTGGACATGTTTGTGTAGAGAAAACACTGTATATGTGTGTGTGTGTGTGTGTGTGTGTGTGTGTGTGCAGAAGACACTGGGTATGTATAACTAGGGAACACTGTGTATATACAGGACACACTAGGCATATATGTGCAGAGAACACTGGCTGTACAGATGTAACAGTCCCATTGTGGATTCTGGGTAAGCATGTTGATTGCAGGATACATCCGAGAAGAAAAATTAAGCTTAGTACCCTCATACACTCTGATATTTCCTAGCCAGAAAAAAAATTACCCATTTGCTTTCCTAGCGGAGTCCATCTTTGGTTTGGGTCTCAGACAAAGTAGGCTGCTTCCTTTGAACCTTGGTTTGGTCACTGTTTCTCCTACCCACTTAGGATAGAGGTGGGTCTCCCAGCCTTAGCAGGCAGGAGTTATTTCATCTTGAGTAACCCAACATGGGTGAATACACCATGTGCCAGGAGGTAGCTGAGCACCATTTTCTAGCAACAAGAACCCACAAGCAAGTTAAAGATCAAGGATTAGTGTCAAGGATGGCAGTATCCAGCCTCTTCGAGCTGGTATTTCCTGCTGACAGGTGGTCTCAGCCACTGCTGCCTTAGCAACCATCCAGCAGGATGACAGAGAGGCCACCAAGTACTTTTCAGAGAGGGCAGTACAGAGAGAACACTTGGGCTGGAACACATTGGAGGCCATCATGCGTCCACAGTGACTCCTGAAGGATTCTCTCCTCAGGATAGTGGCTCAGGGCTCAGTATAGCTTGCCTTGGGGTGAGGTATGTGGAGTAAGGCCCTCACTCCATCCCTGGTCATCTTCTTAGAAGGAGGGATCCCACCTAGGCAATCTCTAAGCAGTGAGAGTCCTAGGAAGCAAATGTTCGATACCAGACCAGCTGCTTTGATGTTGCTGTTGCTCACACTCACAATTCTAGAAGTCCCAAGAGAAGCTGTGTTCTAAAGAGCTGGCAGTGTTGGGACTGTGGCTGCCACTGTGCTTCAGGAGTGGGGAGCAGGAGTAACAAAAAGCAGCTTTTTTCCTACCTGCTGCCACCTCTTTCCTTTTGCGTACTATTATTTTTTAAATTTATTCTTCTCTCATACAATATATCTGCAGCTTCCTCTTCCTCACCTCCTTCCAGTCCTCCCCACCTCCCCTCTCTCCGAAATCCTTTGCTCCTCTTTTGCCCTTCAGAAAAGAATAGGCCTCCCAGGGATATCAACCAAACATGGCATAACAAGCTGCAGTCAAACTAGGTATAAACTCTCATGTCAAGGCTAGGCAAGGCAACCCAGGAGGAGAAAATGGTCCTATGAGCAGGCAAAAGAGTCCAAGATACTCCCACTCTCATTGTTAGGAATCCAACAAAATCCCCAAGCTAACCAACCACAGCATGTATGCAGAGGGCCCAGCTCAGACCTTTGCAGGCTCCATGGTTGCAACTTCAGTCTTTGTGAGCTCTGCTTTGTTGACTCTATGATAACTGTTCTCCTGGTGTCTTCAACTCCTCTGGCTTCTACAATCCTTTTACCCCCTGTTCTGTGGAGTTCCTGAGCTCTGCCTAGTGTTTGATTAGGATAGGCTGAACACCTATCTATGAGTATACCACAATATCACTAGCAATTATTTCATTGACTTTTTCCCTTTGGTAGACATTGTTTGAGGACATTGGCTTTGGGTAAGGGTGGCTTGCAGGGGCATTTGCAGGGTTCCCACATGCAAGCAGGCGACTTTGCACCTCAGGGACAGGAGTGTGCAGTCAACAGCAATACTATAGTATGTTGCTGTTTGTGAGAGATCTTTGTGACTGTTGCATGGAGAATGAGATGTCAAGGAGAAATGCACAAGAAAGAAGAGCAAATATTTAAGTTTTGCATCTGTGACAAGCTCTTTAATAGGGAAAAAAGTGAAACGTGGGCAGGTCACTATGAAATCATATGAGAAATAACACTTTGGCAAGCAAATTTCTCATAGAGCAGCTAAGTGCATGATGACAGATTGGCTCTGTATTGCCTCTAGTAACTTATTAATGAAAGATCATGATGCTAAAGAGTTATCTTTATCATTTTTACAATAAGAGAAATCTGAGCAATGTCCCCATGGTGATGTTAGCTCCGTGCTGTTTGCTGACGAGACTGAATTACAGATAGGGCCACGTTAGAGATCCTCCAGTGGACCAGGGAGGAATCACACTTCTAGAGAAGGAACCTGGTACCCTGCTCAATAACTGAACCCATAAGAGCCCAAACTGCTCCCTTTGGGACTCAGACACATTCACACATGTCAGCATTTGGGAGAGGGGTGGGCAGCTCCAGGGACATGCTTTCTTTCAGAAGGAGCTGGAAAGAACTCATGACAAAGGGAGACAAATCAAAACCTGAACATTTGACTCAGTAACAGTGACTGAAATGACCTGAGGTCTTGGTGCTGACTGTGCTGAGTGCTTTGTGTCTATTATTTTATTTAGTGCTCACTGCTAGATGACTGCATCTGTGATTGATTGACCCTTAGAGAGAAGAGAAGTGAGGCTTGCTCAGAGAGCTTGAGTGGTTTGTCCCCAATCACAGGTCATAACTGTCGGGGCCAGACTGTGAAGCGAGGCCGACTGCAGGTCTCACCAATCAAGTGCTGTTCAACGCAGTAGAGCTTGCTGCAAAGTTGGCTAGCCACTCCTTAAATCCTCACAATAAGAAGACCTGAGGTATAGATTCTGTGTACATTGACTTGTTGGCCAATAGCAACTGTGAGGAAAGAACAGAAAAGCTGGTGCAATGGGATCTGCCCCTGCCCTTGATAGCTATGTGACAAAGCCATACCACTCTTCTGGGAAGGGACTATGGCTGCCTTGTACTCTGGCCATCAGCTATCAATATCCAGACATGTGTGGTGAGAGTCACCTTAGCCAGACCATCAGCAGACATCTCAGTAGCTGGCCAGAGGCCCACAAGCAAGCTCAGAAAAGACCAGGCTCTGCAGAATAGAAGAGGCATAGCGTCTACTCATGAGACACAGAAGGCAACACATAGCCTCTCCAGAGAAGACAGGACAGAGGCAGAGTGCCTGGACAGGACTAGATTCATGAGGTACCTGAAACAGAAAGATAAGCATGCAGAAAATCTCCTGCACAGTCAAGGAACTAGTCAACACCCCAATGTAACCACTAAACATGGATTAGAACTGAGATACTGTGTCAGCATTCTATGAATTAAAAATAGTTAAAAAAGAGTTATGTCATCATGTGGGTGACATGGCTGCAAGAAACCTAAGTTTATGCCCATGGTATGCTGTTTGCACACACATATAGAAAGCATAAAGGATGTGTGCATTACCTCGACACATAGGAGTTGATTCTAGAGAAGGACAGTGGGTTACCCAAGGGTGTGGCTAACTGGGCCTCATCCCTGTGTCTTTGTGTTGGGAAATATCAGAAAAAGCCCAAACCATAGGTGGCTGGCCACAGAGAGCCTTGGGAATCTTCAAATGGTATCCAGCTCAGTTATTTCATAACCATGTTATAGAAATTGTTTAACAAAATGTGTAGATACTTGAACTCCATCAAGTAAAACACATCTGGACCAAACGACTTCTTACGTCAGGTATTGTTAGTCCCCTGAGGGTTTGAGCTCTGATCAAACTGAGATTTTTCTCATCTGCACAGTGCTCTGCCAACCATGTCCCCCTCTGCTCCAAGTGTGGTGATAATACATTAGGGCATAGAACGAAGACTCAGAGTTGCCTATGGGCTTGGGCAGAGAGACATAGGACAGTGAGTGTACAGTGAGATTTGGCGAATGTCCTTGGCTGCCTGTGTGCACAAGGCCAGGAACGAAGAGGTCTTCTACAGATGTGCTGGGAAGGCCGTGGCCATGGGCATCACCAGTGTTGTGAGACCCTGAAGCAAGTCTGCAGAGGAATGGAGAAGGCCAACCCTCGTGGCAAGAAACTGCCTCTTAGGGTTCATCAATGTACAAAGGAGCCAGTAAGAACAACCATCACAGTTGTATACAAGTGTTGTTGAGTAACTTAACCGTTACTTTTGAAACAGAATTTAGACTCTCTACAATTTTAATCTCCTGGAAGTTTAAAAGAGTATATTAAAAACCCTAAATAGGTTTGTTACCTTATATACAAATATTTCCCATATATATGTTTTATCTAGCCAGAATTGGAACATGATCATTTAAAATACTTGAACCTAATCTGATGCTTGCATGAGTTTTAGCTGAGTTTTGTGACTGTACTCAAGCCCTGCACGAATGGATCCAGATCCCTCTTCCATGACACTCTAACTCCACAGACCGTTCTTTCAGGGCACACTTAATTTTTGTCTCTGCTGTCCTCTTTCTCTGTGTCCCTCCATCATCTTTCCATTGTCTCTGAGATCCCTAAGTGTTTCCAGCAACACCAAAGTTGGTAAGGATTTACTGGATGGCATACATTCTTTCACTTAGCTAAATCACTAACTTTATTTAAATATATTAAAACTTGGTTTCTATCATTTCATAGAAACTGTGACCAGTAGAAAGAAAATTAAGCATTACCCATTAATATATGTAACATTTTTCTTCCTCTTAAAAAACAAAAAAGGAAAGAAAGAAACTGCGTCTTTAGACCAGGGGCACCATTCCCCACGGCAACACCTTAGGCACTACAAAGGTGCTTGTATTTTAAACAATTTAGATGGATTTGATAATTATGTGTTTCAGAAGACTGTTTGGTGACTCAAAACCAGCTGTCACAGTTGAGAATGGGAAACGTCAACTCCCATGTAGAAATTCTGAGTGAAATTGCCTTATGAGGCCTAATGGTGGAGAATATAATATTTATAAACTAAATTTACATAATGTGACAAAATGCATGGGTAGCCAATGGAATGTTAAACAACATAAATCAACATGGCAATTTCTTCTATGCTCACGAATACTTGTAGAGTAGAGTTGCTTGCTATGTGTTTTGGGTTTGGTGGTTCTGACTTGGAGGTATCAAGGTGGCTGGGGGCAGATGTCGGGGAACTGGCACCCCTTAGTTTCCATTGGAGGGTTTTCAGAGAAAATTGCCGTGTGGGTGAGTGAAATGGGGAAGAAAGATCTGGTACAAGTGCACAGGGCACCATCCATCAGACAGAAGGAGAAATTTCTTCCTCCCCTCCCTCTGGAGTTGCTGTGTTTCTCCATGCCGGCATCTTGGGCCTAAGACTCCGGGCCCCCTCAGCCTCAGCCTTTGAAAGCACCAGGAGCCCAGTTACATTTGGAAACAGTAGAAGATACTTCACATGTATTCTACTTAATAACATGAAACATGTGTCTCTAATAATAAAAAATCATGATCACTTTAAGAAAGATTATAGCTGAGTAGTATTCCATAGTGTAAATGTACCACAGTTTCTTTATCCATTCTTCTACTGAGGGGCACAGGCTGTTTCCATATTCTAGCTATTATGAATAAGGCTGCTATGAACATGGTTGAACATATGTCCCTATTATGTGATGGAGCATTTTCTGGGTATATTCCAAGGAGTGGAATGGCTGGATCTTGAGGAAGCCCTATTCCCATTTTTCTGAGCAAGCACCAGATAGAACCATTACCCAGATCTAGCCGATGGACAGGACATTCTCCACTGTTGAGTGGAGAGTGGGGACTGACTTTCACACGAACTCTAGTGCCCCATTTTTTACCACGTCCCCTTGATGGGGAGGCCTGGTGGCACTCAGAGGAAGGATAGCAGGCTACCAAGAAGAGGCTTGATACCCTATGAGCATATACAGGGGGAAGAGGTCCCCCTCAATTACAGACATAGGGGAGGGGAGTAAGGGGAAAATGGGAGTGAGGGAGGAATGGGAGGATACAAGGGATAGGCTAACAATTGAGATGTAATATGAATAAATTAATAAAATATTTATATATATATGAAAAAAGATTATAGCAATGTGATTATTCAAATGCTGTTAAAATAAGGCTGCCTCTTTGCACACATTGGCTGGTCAGTCATGGTGCACTCTGTACCATTGGTGGGCAGAACCTTTTAACCAGGATCCTAGGTATGCCAAGTGTCCTTTCCATGTGGAGGGCCATAACCCAGGAAGAAACAGGAAGGGAACAGCCACATTGAACATAAAAGGTATTAAATAGGATTGTGGCAGGTTGAAAAGTAGCCAACTGCAAATGTGTGTGTGCCCATGTGACCATGAGTGTGCACTTGTGGGTGTGTGTATGTGTGAATGTGAGTGTTTGTACAGGCATGAAAGTGTCACAAGTCAATCCAGGTGTTGTTCTCCAGGAAACATCCACCATGGGTTTTTACTTGGGGTTTCTAATAGGCCTAGGACTTGCTGAGGAGGCCGGTTGGTGAGGGCACGCCAGAAACATCTCCACCTCCCCAGCCGTGGGATTACAAGCATGCACCACCACACTTGGCTTTTTATGTGTGTCCTGGGATTGAAGGCAAGGTCTCGTGCTTGCATGGTGAGCACTTAGGTTCTGAGCTATTCCCTTAACCCTGCATGCACGTTCTGTATGCCATATTCCACCAACACTTAAAATGCCATGAAGATGTGGAAGTGCACTGCTCTGTGATCTGCAGGTGTGGAAATGCACTGCTCTGTGATCTGCAGGTGTGGAGAAACATTGCTGCCTCATCGATCTGCAGGTGTGGAAGTGCATTGCTGCCTGATCTGCAGGTGTAGAAGTGCATTTCTACCTGATCTGTGCTTATCTGTAGACACAGGGAAATGCAGCAGGAAGGGAGGTCTTGAGAGAGCAGTGCTAATGTTCAGACACCATGAAGAGAAACCGCAACCCTTGGGCTTTTCTTGCTCTTAGCTGACTTCAGGATCGTAATGGGAGATTAGACCTTAGCATGGACCATGTTTAGTCCCTCACCAGCATCAGAGAAGTCCCACAAGAAGATCACAATAGGACCTGCCTAGGAGATTTCTCTGGAACCTAAAAGCCTACAGACGTGCAATGTGAGCCTGAAGGAAATGAAAAGACTTAGATTCAGTGCCATACGGTCTCTGTCCCCATATTGCATCTGTCTCCTTTGCTGCCTAAGCCACTGGGTAAAATTCTACTGAACTGAGCATCTAAACATGTTGGTCCTTTCATACATGTCTTGTTCAGATCTGTGATGCAAGGCTAACTTGACCTAGACTGACAGACTCTCTTACTCTGTTCAATGCTAAAGACACCTACCAGCTGCCCTGCCCTGAAACAAGGGACCTTAAAGAAGGGAGCAAAAGCAGCACAGAGCTTCAGAAAAGTTCCCACTGCTTCTTAAAACTATGCGTCTCTCTGTCCTGTCTGAGCCTAGTTAGACACCATCAGTCCTGTTCTGTGCCTGAGGCCCCTAAGCCTAGACAGGACGGAGTTGTGAACGCTGCCCCTGTTCTGCATTGTCTGTCCACTGAGCACAGCCTGCCTTTACCCAGCATTCCTCTCTCTGCAGACACTGCATTGTCTGTCCAGTGAGCACAGCCTGCCTTTACCCAGCATTCCTCTCTCTCCGGACACTGCACACTATATGAGATGAACATTTAGACCGCGGTGTAGAAATAAGAAACTGAGTTCCTCCTTGGTTAAGATGCCTACCATATCATTCACGAGACAACTGAGCTTAGTTGGTTAGGGGTTAAGGTGTTTTTTTAGGTCTACATAGTTGTTTTAGGTTGATAGAGATGAGATATGACGGGTATTGATTTACATTCAGAATTTTAGACTCACCAAGATAGGAACGATGTTTTCTTCAAGGCTGCCAAATACACATAGCAGAGACACTATGAATGTAACATTTATATTATTCCTTATTGTTTCATGATTCTTCTTGCTGTATGTAGTTTATTGTATATATGTGTAATAATATAAATGTATATGTAAAAATTTTTTAATTAAAAAATATTAGATATAAAAAAGGAATGACCAGCTCTAAAGATCTGTCATGGTCTCCCCATAATCCACTGGGGTTACGAGATCAAATGATTCATCTTGGTTCCTATCATGTGTAATGCTCTTTCTTTTAAATTCTACTTTATTTGAGGTGTTCAGGCCTCAACTTCCCTTCAACCTCCTAGCCCTACGCAGGAGAAAGAAGGTTAGTGGGGAGAGGGTTCCTTTTACTTCTGGCTGTTTAGAGTCAATTGAGTTCTTTGGGGCTATACTGTCTCTGTCAACAGCAGATGCAGCCAGAAGTCTCCTCCAAGCCACTGAGCCCCCAACCTGCAGCACCGCCTGTCTCTGGTCTCTTCAAACTGCTACATGCCACGCACCACACACCAACACGGACATTACCCCACTCTATCTTTCTCTGTGCTCTTATTTATGTCCTCAGAACCCTAGCCCACACCTGTCTCCATGATGCACAAGGAAGGCCCTTACCAGCTGGCAAAAGCCATGTCCCTCATGAGACAATCAGCAAGCTAAAACTCAAACTAACATCCACACGGGATTAGAAGAAAACATATCCACATAACACAACCGAGTTTACAAAGGAACCAAAATTTCCATTACCGTCATGCTCTGAGGTTGTGACATCATGATTGGTCTTAGTCATCCATCATGCAATGCGGTTGCACTCTAATGACACGAGTGCCCACCTCATAAACAACTTTGGACGTGAGTGTTAGACAAGTAAAGCCTTTTGATTAAGTAGGACTTAGACTGGACCTGAGTTAAAGACCTTACAGGATGAACCCAAAACCCTTTCATCTCTGACGTGTGTATGTGTGTGTGTGTGTGTGTGTGTGTGTGTGTGTGTGTGCGTGTGTGTGTGTGTGTGCTGCATATGTTTGTGTATCTGTGGTGTGTGTGCGTGTGTGTGCTGTGTGTATGTATTTGTGTATCTGTGTGTATCTATTGGCATGTGTGTGTATATCTGTGTGTGGGGTGTGTGTGTGTGTGTGTGTGTGTGTGTGTGTGTGTGTGTGTGTGTGTGATCAATCCCAGCTCTTTCCCTGGTGGGTCTGCTTGTGACCCTCCTTGAGGTTCTGTTTCTTCTAGCTCTCTAACTTTTCTGCAGTCAGCTGTGTGCCATTAAGGCAATTCAAAAGAACTGAATTAGCTCCCTTCAGTCAATTAATATAAGTTGTCATATTGAACTCTTTTCAAAATATAAGAAAAACAAATGTGTGGACAAAGAGTCAAGGCTAAATTTATTCTGCACACTTCCCAGCCCCTCCTGTGTGCTAGACCCTCCACCAGCTATTGTTTGCTAGACAACCTCCTCCTGATAGTGACAGCCTCCTGCTGCCTGAAAGAAAGAAAGAAACAATTCATTCATGTGTCATTAGGATGGCAGGAGTCTGCTACTGGTAAAGACTGAACAGTGACCAGTAGTTGGCAGAGGGAAAAGAAACAGCATGGGTTTTTTTTTTCTTTTTTCTTTTTTTGTGGGTGGGATTGATTTATGGTCCAAAGGCAGACACCAATGTGAAGTGTGTAGAGTTCAGCAGAGAAGAGAAAATGCTGATGGGGTCCTAACAAGTCATATATATATATATATGAGCTTGACTACAGCCTTCTCCAGTACAGCCTGATACACTACAAGAAATTCAGAGTTCAGGGAGCACTTGCTGACGTGACGTAACATGTATATAGACATACAGAAGTACACACACACACACACACACACACACACACACACACACACACACACATTAATGGTGGATAACAAAAAGGAGTCATCAGTATTGTCAGAGGAAATATAGGTCTCTAGAGCTCAGTGCTGTACTTCTGAGCTCATAGGGCAGGACAAGGCTCAGACTTTGCTATGAAAAGTACTTAATAAGTAGTTGATGGCTGGCTTTCTAACTACCTGTTTGTGTGTGAGAACGAGAGATACAGAGAGACACAAAGAGACAGAGAGACATGGAGAGAGACAAAGACACAAATGAGAGAAGAGACAGAGAGAATGTGTGTCCAGCAGAGCCAAGTCAATCCGTACACAGCCAGTAATAGAATTGCAATAAGTAATGAATAGATGAGAAGTGAGAGAGGCCTTCAGAGGGACTGAAGGGAAATAGAGTTGATATCAAAGTGTTTCCGTGCACTGGATTCATGGGTAGGATACTGTATCATAAACATCTCACGTTTTATTAATGCCCTTTATGTGGTCCTTTGTGGTCCATTTTCTTCCTTAGGGTGAGGCAACAGGAGTTCAGATGTTGGCAATTATGACTGATAGAGTCTAAGGATGCTCTGTGCACACGAAGTGACTAATCCTGTGGAGCTCAGAGCATAGACTGGGCAGCTGAGAGCTGTTCAGCCCACTTCCTGGATCTCAGCCTAAGGGAGGCCAGTCCATGGCATGCCGAGCATGTCAGGGAGGGTGCCTGCCACAAAAGCCAGATTTTGACTTCTTGACAATCTAAAAGACCTGAGGAAAGAGAAAGAAAGAAAGAAAAAAAGAAAGAAAGAAAGAAGAGAAGAAAGGAAGAAAGAAAAAAGCCAGCCAGCCAGACAGAAAGAAAGATAGGTAGGAAAGAAGGAAGGAAGAAAGGAAGAAAGGAAGGAAGGAGGAAGGAAGGAGGAAGGGAGGAGTAAGGAAGGAAGGAGGAAGGAGGAAGGGAGGAGGAAGGAAGGAGGAAGGGAGGAGGAAGGAAGGAGGAAGGAAGGAGGAAGGGAGGAAGATGGAGGCTTTGGATGAGAGGGGGATGAACCACCTTTTGCTCAACTGGCTAGTTTTCTCCTCTTTCCCCACTGTCTGGAAGTGCTTAACCTGGAACCCACACCCCTAGTTCCTTGGAAGCCCAGGGCATGCACTTATACCCAGAAGGCCCAGTGAACAGGGCTGGGCTTACAGTGATTCTGGACAGGCCTGTACTTTGTGTACACTAATGTTCTTGGGCTTTCCTAACTAGATTTAAAAAAATAAAGAAAACCATCTGTACTGATCAGATTCTATGTGCTCCTGGAACTCCAAGAAACCTCATGAGCACTTTATTTTGTTTATGCAGGCTCTGTGTGTGTGTGTGTGTGTGTGTGTGTGTGTGTGTGTGTGTGTGTGTGTGTGTGTGTGTGTGTATGTGTGTGCATGCGCGTGTGCAGTATATGCACATGTAAGGACAGAAGGCAACTTCAAGTGTCATTCTTCCAGAATTATTCATTTTGGTTTTTGAGCCAGGGTCTCACTGGGTCCTAAACTTACCTGATTTGACCAGGGAGTCATAGTTTCCACTTGTCTTTTCCTCCCCAGCTCTGGGATCACACACTTGTGTCGCTGTTTCTTGTTCGTTTATTTGGTTTTAGTTTTGGGGGGTTTATGTTTTTTTTATTCTAGGTATCAAAATCAGGCCATCATACTTTTATGGCAAGTGTCTTAATGACTAAGCTGTTTCCCCAGTCCCTGCCCCATGCTTTACATCCTATTGTTTCAAAGATTTATTTATTACTTGTATGCACATGTGTGTGTGTGTGTGTGTGTGTGTGTGTGTGACTGCTTAGAAGTGAAGTTAAACACAGCTGTGAGACACCACACACATGCCAGGAACCGGACTTGGGTCCTGTGCAAGAGCGACAAGAGCTTTAACTGCCCAGCCATCTCTCCAGCCATTTCACGCTATATTTTGCATGATGTTTTTCCTTCAGGATGTCAGCTAAGTCCAGTGGACTTGCCAGCATGTACAAATACCATGGTGATACACCAGCCAATGTCCGAGAGTGAAACGGGGAACACTTCCACTATCAGTGCACTGAGGCCTTTGCATCGGATGAGCTAAAATTACACCTTGGTGTAATTAAAGTGAGAAAGGAGCAAGATAATCCTCCTCAGAAAGATGAAGAGGAGGGTATGGTATGGTACCCTGGGATGGTAGTTTATAGGCATCTGCCAAGGCGGGGGAGGTTGCTTCAGCCCCATAAAGACACCCCAGGGCTGCCATCACCTGGGCCCCATAGTGAGCAATCTTAGTAAAAAGCTGCTAATAAAAGGGAATTGGAAAAGATGACACTGAGCTTTGAGGGATGGCAAAGCCATAGTGTGCTGTGTACGTATGTTTTTATGGTGTTCATTTCTCAGGCTGTGGGAGACTTTAGAATTTCACGAGCTTAGAAGTGCTGAGTTAATAAGTATTTGCTTGGGCACAAAACATCTTCAAGGCCTGAATGCCTCACGGTGATATCGATTTTCTGGCTTGGATCTTTAAGGCAGAGGTGGCTGATTCCCAAACCCTGACTGGGCCACTGTGTTGTTCCAGAGCCAGAGAGAGTTGCTCATGGAACACAGGTTTCAAAGCTCTGTCCTGCTTCTTCCTTCACGGATAGGACAGAGGAAAACCAGGGAGATGACAGAATGCAGAACACTCGCGATGGCCTCGGTGGGGACCAGCTTGCTTAACTTCTGTCCCCCAGCCAAAGTCATTAGTGGTGTAGGTAAAGGCTGCTTCCAGGTGACCTGGGAGGAACACAGGTGCAGGAGAGGGACGAGAAGGGCTCCAGGGATCCTGTTAACCACTGTGGTGAGTGGCATTTGCCGCAGCATCTCTGCTTTGACAGAGTGTGATTAACCTAGGGGCCCAGCAAGGGACAGGTGGAATTCACAGCTACATCACGGCTGTAAGACTGCATGAGGGGAAAAGAGTCTCCGTGTGGTTCTAAATTCTCCCACTGTCCAGTCATGTTCTTTCAAGGGTCTGTGGGCTGCATCAGATTCAGCCCTGCTAAAAAGAGCCCTAGTGAACTTGATCTTTGGCCCGCCACTTCCCTGCCATGTCACCAGTGGAGGCATTGGGATGTTACCTGATGTCACCTGGTGGGCAGCCTCCCTTGGAGAGAAAGCACTTGTGAGCAGCGTATTCCCTAACAAGAGACCTGACAGCTGTGGTTTAGATTTCTGAACCACTTTCTGTCAGGCATTTTCATTACTGATGCTGCCCTTCCAGCCCTCCGTCTGCTTCCTTCCTCCTGCCTGGAAAGATTGCACGGGCAGAAACTTTTCCTGTTCGGTTACCTTTCTACAAAGAGGTGCATCACAGGCTGGCTTCGTAGTAAAGGCACAGAGCTCTGGAAGATGGATGTACGCACCTCTCTGCCTCTTTTCTATTGAAGTGTTTCCCTCAGCATGCCTGGCCTCGCTGTTACGAGGACATAGGGCATGGAACATCCATGCAGACTGTGCAGGGGTGAAAGTGACTAGCATGAAGCCCTCCTAGCATAAGAAGAATGGTGTGTGCTCTCTGGTCATTCATACAGTAAGTTGGCAAAAGTGAGTAGTCATCTAGTGGTCAAGCACCATTCATTTTTGTAAGTAGTCATGGTAAGTGCAGATTATAGGATATAACTTTAAGTTTTCTAATCATCGGTTTCCAAAATCAAAAGCCTGCATTTCTATAAGTGGAATGAAAATGATTTGATATTGTTCAGAAAAGTCATGTACTTTATAGCCAGCATCACAGTTTACACTTTGTATAATAAGACAACTGACCTTAAGAGACAAAAATAGGGTACCATGCAAAAATAGGACCAAGGTCTATGATCTGTCACTGGCAGAAGAATCCAAGTGAGCCTGGACCATGGCCACAGGAGGCTCCTATTTCTGTGTCTTCACTTTCTCCACTCTACCTGTTTAAGCTGGCCAAAGACAGTGACACTAGTGACTGCTTTCCCCATCACCATCTCTATGTAAAGAGCCTTGCCTGGTCTCATCTTGCTGATCTCCAGTTATTTCCCCAACTGAGATCACACCAGCCGCTTTGTTGTCCTCCCTAATAGAAGTGGACCTCGCTCTTCGTGGTGAAACGCTATAGCACTTCAATTCCGGTAGGCGTTTGCAAACTATGGAACGTGTGGTGTTCTCAGTGGAGGCCTTCTGGAAGCCAGCAGGGATGAGGCCTTCTGTCAGTCAGAAGAGCAACTTGTAGACACAGAGCACTGAAGCTGACCTTGAACCCCTGACGTCAGCGTCTAACTTTGGGTTGTTGTCACTCTATGTAGAATTCCTGCATGGGGTCTCCCTTGGCTAATTACCTTTGAGCCTCCCTTGAGAAATGTAGTTATACAGCTCAAAGGGAGTGAGACAACTGCATCTAAACCTTTGACAGTTTAAAAGAAAACCCAGGGAAACTCTCCCAGCAGCTAAGAGCACATAACGTCTTCTCCAGAGAGCTCTGTTTCTGGCACCCACATCAGGTGGCTCACAGCCCCCTGAAGTTCCAGCTCCAGGTGACACAATGCCCCCTTCTTGCCTCTGGAGGAGCCTGTATCTGTTGCAGACACATGTACACAGGCATATACATAACTAAAACTAAAAGTGTAGAAGGGTTAGTGAGTGGATCTGGAAGGGGTTGGTGGGAAGGGGTGAATGTGATCAGAATTCTCAAATAACTAATAAGATGGGGACAAATATTTAAACAGTAAAAAGAAAAGCCACCTCATTTCTTTTTTTTTCTTTTTTTTTAATTAATTTATTCTTGTTACATCTCAATGTTTATCCCATCCCTTGTATCCTCCCATTCCTCCCCCCTCCCCATTTTCCCATTATTCCCCTCCCCTATGACTGTTCCTGAGGGGGATTACCTCCCCCTATATATTCTCATAGGGTATCAAGTCTCTTCTTGGCTACCTGCTGTCCTTCCTCTGAGTGCCACCAGGTTTCCCCCTTCAGGAGACATGGTCAAATGTGAGGCACCAGAGTACGTGAGAAAGTCATATCACACTCTCCACTCAACTGTGGAGAATATTCTGACCATTGGCTAGATCTGGGAAGGGGTTTAAAGTTTACCTCCTGTATTGTCCTTGGCTGGTGCCTTAGTTTGAGCGGGACCCCTGGGCCCAAATCTGCCTATCATATTGTTCTACTTGTAAATTTGTAGGACCCTCTGTGTCCTTTTATTTTGCTATTCTCCCATGCGTCTCTCATTTAGAGTCCCAATAGGATGCCTTCTCCTCTGTCCCAGTTTCCTGGTAAGTGAAGGCTTTCGTGGGACATGCCCCTTGGGCTAGTATGCAGATATAAGTGAGTATATACCATTTGATTCTTTCTGCTTCTGGGTTAACTCACTCATTATGATCATTTCTAGCTCAATCCATTTATCCACAAATTTCGGAATTCCTTGTTTTTAATAGCTGAGTAGTATTCCATAGTGTATATGTACCACAGTTTCTTTATCCACTCTTCTACTGAGGGACACTTAGGCTGTTTCCATGTTCTGGCTATTACGAATAAGGCTGCTATGAACATGGTTGAACAAATTTTCTTGTTGTATGATGGAGCATCTTCTGGGTATATTCCAAGGAGTAGAATAGCTGGGTCTTGAGGAAGCCCTATTCCCATTTTTTCTGAGATAGCACCAGATAGATTTCCAAAGTGGCTGTACTAGTTTGCATTCCCACCAGCAATGAAGGAGTGTTCCTCTCTCCCCACGTCCTCGCCAGCATGTGGTGTGCCTTGAGTTTTTGATCTTAGCCATTCTGATGGGTGTAAGATGGAATCTCAGAGTTGTTTTGATTTGCATTTCCCTGATGACTAAGGAGGTTGAGCATTTCTTTAAGTGTTTCTCAGCCATTTGATACTCCTCTGTTGAGAATTCTCTGTTTAGTTCCAAGCCCCATTTCTCAATTGGGTTATTCGGTTTGGTGGTGTTTAATTTCTTGAGTTCTTTATATATTTTGGATATTAGAGCTTTGTCAGATGTAGGGTTGGTGAAGATTTTTTCCCAGTCTGTAGGTTGTCGCTTTGTTCTCTTGACAGTGTCTCCTGCCTTACAGAAGCTTCTCAGCCTCATGAGGTCCCATTTATTAATGGTTGACATTAAGGCCTGGGCCGTTGGTGTTCTGTTCAGGAAGTTGTCTCCTGTGCCGATATGTTCCAGGCTCTTTCCCACTTTTTCCTCTAAGTGGCTTAGTGTCTCTGGTTTTATGTTGAGGTCTTTAATCCACTTGGATTTGAGTTTTGTGCAAGGTGACAAATATGGGTCCAGTTTCATTTTTTTACACATAGACCTCCAGTTAGACCAGCACCATTTGTTGAAGATGCTATCCTTTTTCCATTGAATGGATTTGGCTTCTTTGTCAAAAATCAAGTGACCATATGTGTGTGGATTCATCTGGGTCTTCGATTCGATTCCACTGATCAACCAGCCCGTTGCTGTGCCAGTACCATGCTGTTTTAATTACTATTGCTTTATAGTACAGTTTGAGATCAGGTATGGAGATTCCTCCGGAGCACCTTTTATTGTACAAGATTGTTTTAGCTATTCTGGGTTTTTTGTTTTTCCATATGAAGTTCAGAATTGAACTTTCAATGTCTTTAAAAAATTGTGTAGGTATTTTGCTAGGGATTGCATTGAATCTGTAGATTGCTTTTGGTAAGATGGCCATTTTTACTATGTTAATTCTCCCGATCCATGAGCAAGGAAGATCATGCCATCTTCTCAGGTCATCTTCAATCTCTTTCTTCAGAGTTTTGAAATTTTTTTCATACAAGTCCTTCACTTGCTTAGTTAGGGTAACTCCTAGATATTTTATATTGCTTGTGGCTAATGTGAAGGGTGTGGTTTTCCTAATTTCTTCCTCTGCAAGCTTTTCATTTGTGTATAGGAAGGCTACAGACTTTTTTGAGTTAATAATGTATCCAGCCAATTTGCTGAAGGTGTTTATCAGCTTTAGGAGTTCTCTGGTGGAATTTTGAGGGTCACTTATGTACACTATCATATCATCTGCAAAGAGGGATAATTTGACTTCCTCCTTTCCCATTTGGATACCCTTGATCTCCTTTTTGTTGTCTTATTGCTCTGGCTAGAACTTCGAGTACTATATTGAAGAGATATGGAGAGAGTGGGCAAGCCTTGCCTTGTTCCCGATTTTAGAGGAATTTCCTGAGTATCTCACCATTTACTTTGATTTTGGCTATTGGCTTGCTGTATATAGCCTTTATTATGTTGAGGAAAGTACCTTGTATCCCCGATCTCTCTAAAACTTTAAACATGAATGGGTGTTAAATTTTATCAAATGCTTTCTCTGCATCCAAGGAGATGATCATGTGCTTTTTTTATTTTCAGTTTGTTTATATGGTGGATTACATTGATGGATTTCTGTATATTAAACCATCCCTGCATGCCTGGAATGAAGCCTACTTGGTCATGATGAATGATATCTTTGATGTGTTCCTGTATTCGTTTTGCAAGTATTTTATTTAGTATTTTTGCATCTATGTTCGTAAGAGAAATTGGTCTGAAATTCTCTTTCTTTGTTGAGTCTTTGTGAGGTTTAGGTATCAATGAGACTATGGCCTCATAGAATGAATTTGGTAATTTTCCATCCATTTCTATCTTTTGGAGTAGCTTGAAGAGTATCGGTATTAGCTCGCCCTTGAAGGTCTGGTAGAATTCTGCACTGAAACCATCTGGCCCTGGGCTTTTTTGGTTCGGGAGACTATCGATGATTGCTTCTATTTTCTGTAGGGGAAATGGGACTATTTAGCTTGTTTATCTGTTCTTCACTCAACTTTGGCAAGTGAAATTGATCAAGAAAATCATCATTTCCCTTAGATTTCAAATATTGTGCATAAATGGCTTTAAAGTAGGATCTTATGATTCTTTGTATTTCTTCAGTGTCTGTTGTTATGTCTCCCTTTTCATTTCTGATTTTGTTGATTTTGATACTGTCTCTCTGCCTTTTAGTTAGTTTGACTAATGGTCTGTCTATCTTGTTGATTTTCTCAAAGAATCAGCTTTTGGTTTTGTGATTCTTTGGAATGTTTTTCTTAGTTTTCTAATTTGTTAATTTCAGCCCCGAGTTTGATTATTTCCAGGCGTTCTACTCCTCTTGGGTGTTTCTGCTTCTTTTTTTTTCTAGGGCTTCCAGTTGTGTCGTTAAGATGCTTATGTGCGATGTTTCTAATTTCTTTTTAAAGGCACTTAGTGCTATGAATTTTCCTCTTAGCACTGCTTTCAATGTATCCCACAAATTTGGGTATGTTGTTTCTTCGTTTTCATTGAATTTCAGAAACTCCTTGATTCTTTCTTTATTTCTTCCCTGACCCAGGTGTCATTAGCAGAGAGTTGTTTAGTTTCCACGTATGTGTAGGCTTTTTGTTATTTCTGTTGTTGTTGAATTGCAGCCTAAGAGCATGGTGATCTGATAGGATACAAGGTATTATTTCAATCCTCTTGTATCTATTGAGGCTTGCTTTGTGACCTACGATGTGATCAATTTTGGAGAAGGTTCCATGGGGTGCAGAGAAGAAGGTGTATTCTTTCTTGTTTGGGTGAAAGGTTCTATAGATATCTGTTAGATCCATTTGACCCATGGCATTGGTTAATGATGTTATTTCTCGGCTTAGTTTCTGTTTCAATGACTTATCCTTCAGTGAGAGTGGGGTGTTGAAGTCTCCCACTATTATTGTGTGGGGATCGATGTGTGGTTTAAGCTTTTTTAGAAGATCTTTTACAATGTGGGTGCCCTTGTATTGGGAGCATAGATGTTCAGAATTGTGATGTCATCTTGGTTGGCTTTACCTTTGATGAGTATGAAGTGTCCTTCCTCATCCTTTTGATTAATTTTGGTTGAAAGTCTATTTTGTTCGATACTAAAATGGCTACACCTGCTTGCTTCTTGTGACCATTTGCTTGGAATATTTTTGTCCACCTTTTACCCTGAGGTAATGCCTTTCATTATGGGTGAGATGTGTTTCTTGGATGCAGAAGAATGTGGATCTTGTTTATGTACCATTCAGTTAGTCTGTGTCTTTTTATTGGAGAATTGAGGCCATTGATGTTGAGAGATATTAATGACCAGTGACTGTTAAGAGTCTTAATTTTGATGTTGTTCCAGTCGAGCGTTTGTGTAGTTGTGTTTTTGCCATGGGATAGTTATCTATTTCCTGGGTAGTTTGGTTGTAGCTTGACCCTTTGGAATGAGTAGTTTTCCTTCTAGTACCTTCTGTAAAGCTGGATTTGTGGATAGGTACTGTTTGAATTTGTTTTTGTCATGGATATTTTGTTTTCTCCATCATGGTTATTGATAATTTTGCTGGGTAAAGTAGTCTGGCCTGCATCTGTGGTCTCTTAGGGTTTGTAGGATCTCTGTCCAGGCCCTTCTGGCTTTTATGGTCTCTGCTGAGAAGTCGGGTGTAATTCTGATAGGTTTACCATTAAATGTTATTTGGCCCTTTTCCCTTGCAGCTTTTAATGTTTTTTCTTTGTTCTGCATGTTTTGTGTTTTGATTATTATGTGGCGGGCAGTTTTTCTTTTCTGGTCAATTCTATTTGGTGTTCTGTAGGCCTCTTGTATGTTTATAGGCATTCTTTCTTTAGATTGGGGAAATTTTCTTCTATGATTTTGTTGAGAATAGTTTCTGGGCCCTGGAGTCTGATGTCTTCTCTTTCTTCAATGCCTATTATCCTCAGATTTCTTCTTTTCATGGTGTGTCCTAATTTCTTGGATGTTTTGTGTTAGGAGTTTTCCAGATTTGGCATTTTCTTTAATGGTTGATTCAATATTTGTGATTGTATATTCTAGACCTGAGATTCATTCTTCCATCTCTTGGATTCTGTTAGAAAAGCTTACCTCTGTGTTGCTCGCCTTCTTCTCTGAGGTCTCACGTTCTCGTTTTTTTTCTGTCTGTGTGTTTATCATTGAATCCATTTTCATTTTCAGATCTTGAACTGATTTTTTGATTTCTTTCATCTGATTTTTTGTATATTCCTGAGTTTCTTCCCATTGCCTCTTTATAGGTCTTCAGAGCTTGAACCGTTTATTTATTTCTTCATCTGGTTGTTTGCATTTTCCTGCAATTTTTCCAGTCCACTCTATGTGCTTCTTTTATGTCTCTCACCTGTTTGTCTGCGTCTTCCTGCATTTGATTACGAATTTTATTTGTTTCCTCCATTATCATCCTCATTACTAAGGATTTGAGGTCATTTTCTTGTATTTCCGTTGTATTTAAGTTCTCTGGGTTGTTTTCTTTGGGATAGCTGGAAACTGGAGACGCCATGTTGTTTTGGGGTTTTTGCGTATGCTTTTTTGTTGTCCTTTAGACATCTTGCCGTCTTTGTTTTTGTTGGGTAGCTTCCAGAGTTGGATGGAGGGTGTCTGACGATAGATTCACTTGTTTTCTCACGATTTTCCCTAAGCTGCGAGCTCAAAGCTTCACTGGTGTGGATGTTAGGAGGTTAGCCCTGTTGTTCTGGTCTCTCACAGCCAGTGATCTTCAGCCCCCCTGTGCTGTGGATCCTGCAATTGTTCTGGGTCTCTGACCGAGCGTTGGGTCAGGCCAAGGTATCCACAGCTTTCTGTGTTCCCTGCCAAGTCCAGCTAGGAGCACTGGTCCTGAACCATGGCCTGAACTCAGCTAGATTCTCAGTGCCTGAACTGTCTGCCAAGCTCAGCTAGGGATTCTGGGCCCAAAATGCACACAGGGTCCAGCCAGAATTTTTGGGCTGGGACTACGCACCATGCTCCGCTAGGGCCTTTTGGCCCAAAGTGTGTGCTGTGGTCAGTTATTGACTCAGGGCCCGAACTGACCACCAATCTCAGCCAGGAATTCTGGATTCAAACTGCACACTGTGTCCAACCAGAGTCTTAGAGCTGGTGGAACCGAGTGCTCTGTCCAGCCTGAGCCACAGCAGGAGAACTGCGGCTGCTCTGAGTTAGCACCAGTGGTGAAACCAAGTGCTCCACCCAGACTGTGTCACCACAGGGGAGCTGCCGCTGAGCTGAGGTGGTGCCTAGGATGAAACTGAGCACGCCATCAAGCCTGCGCCACAGCAGGAGAACTGTGGCTGCTCTGAGTTAGCGCCAATGGTGGAACCAAGTGCTCCGCCTAGACTGTGTCAATGCAGGGGAGCTGCCGCTGAGCTGAGGTGGTGCCTAGGGTCGAACTGAGTGCTTGGCCAAGCCTGCGCCACAGCAGGAGAACTGCGGCTGCTCTGAGTTAGCGCCTGTGGTGGGACCAAGTGCTCTGCCCAGACTGTGTCACCGCAGGGGAGCTGCTGCTGAGCTGAGGTGCTGCCTAGTGTGGAGCTGCGCGCTCAACTAAGGCTGCGCCACAGCAGGGGAGCTGTGGCCATGCTGAGTTAGTGCCCTCGGGCAGAATTGCTTGCTGGGCTGGGCCAGTACCCGGGACTCTGGGGCCGAACTGTCCGCCGAGTCCAGTCTGGGTCCGAAGGCTCCACGCGACCCAAATCCTGCCCCGAGTCCCCTCTCCTGCAGCAACTCCCACCAGCCACCACACCAATTGCCTCCACCGGAAAGCTATGTGCTGCAAACCTCAGCCACCGCTGCTGGTGCCGCTGGTGCTGCTGCCTCTGCCGCTGCCGCCCCGATCAGAGAAAATCCATGCTCCTCCCGTGTGCAGGGGCACGCAGGTCCTCCGCACCCTGGTCCCTCTGAACCGTGGAGCACTCCCGCTGCCGCGATGTTCGGACCTCGGTGTTCTTGGCTCAGAAATCTGTGCAATTCCCTGAATTGTTCACTGGAGCCTCCAAAAGCGGTCCACACTGCTCGCCGCCATCTTGGATCCCCTGCCACCTCATTTCTTAATTACTCACAATAGGCTGCAAAAGCAATGTTTAATTTAGGGTTAAACTAGGTACAGTAGGTGAGATCATAGCCTAGCATTCCTACTCTAGGAAAAAAAATAAAGCTAGTCAACAATTATTTGGGTTTTGAATTCCACAGTGAGTGTGCAGTTGGCCAAGCTTACTATGAAGACCTTCACTTCACCGGGGCACCTGGAAAAGGCATGCTAGCCAGCTACCGCTGATCCTGCAAAACTCTGTGCCATGGACTCCGTTAAGCAGCGCCACCTGGTGGCGGCAGCCGCAATAACCGGCGGATGACCCAATTCTTAGTGGTCCGCAGCCAGAACTCGGGGTACCCTGAAACTGATGATCAAGCAGAAAATCAAACAACACATCCATATTTTATAAAGGGTCTTGGAACATTTTACTCACTTTAGATACAAATTCCCCTTTGAGGAGCATTTCAACTGATGACTAGCACTGAAGTGTATTTCTGTACACTTTTTCTTTTCTTTAATTTTTAATTTATTACAGTTTATTCACATTACATCGCGATTGTTATTCCCCTTGCTTGCATCTTCCCATTCCCACCCTCCCTCTTCCACCCTATTCCCCTCCCTTAGACCTCTGTCAGAAGGGGACCTCCTTCCCTACAATTTGACCATAGCCTATCAGGTCTCATCCGGATACTCAGCTTCCCTTTCGTCTTTGTGCCCGCCGGGCCTCCCCACTAAGGGAAGTGATCAAATGGGGAGGGGGCATCAGAGTTCACATCAGAGGCAGTTCCCACTCTCCCTCCAACCTTGGAGAAGAGGCTGTCCGTTCTAACTAAGCACATGATTCTTTAAGTTTGTGAGTTTAAAAGCCAAACGCTTCCAGCTGCAAGACCTTTTCAACAAGCCAGGAAGAAATATTTTGAATGTATTTCATAATCAAATTTAATTACAGCATTTATTTGGAGACTAATGATAACCATTAATGACAACTGTAAGACGGATGCAAATTTAGCTTTGTATTAATCTATTAGGGAGCAAAGTGTTCTGTAAACAAACAAGGCAGCTATCTAAGGGGAAATGCCCAGAGCACTTCGGCTGGATGGTCACAAGTTATTTGGATTTGCTCTTTTTCAAGTAACTCCTCCCCTAGTAATTTAAAAATCCATTCTATGGATTCCTGAAATGTCTGCATGGTCATTTCTACCTTTCATAGATTAGATGACTTTCAAAATCACATTGATAAATACTTAGGTTCTTCCCAGTGTGGGCCTGTTATAGTTACTGGTCACATGGTTCCATTTCTTATGAGTACTAAGAACTAGTACTAAGAAGGGTGATATCAAGGTTCTGAGTGAGACGCATCTTTAGCTTTTCTTCATGTTACCATGCCACAAGCAGTGTCTTAATTGGGGTTTCTATTGCTGTGAAGAGACGCCATGACCACAGAAACAGCAACTCTCTTATAAAGGAAAGCATTTACTTGGGCTGGCTTGCAGTTTTAGAGGTTTAGTCCATTATAGTTATGGTGGAAACCATGGCAGCATGTAGGCAGACATGGTGCTGGAGAAGGCGCTGAGAGTTCCACATCTTGATCCACAGGCAGCAGAGGTAAATGCCACAGTGGCCCAGCTTGAGCATTTGAGACCTCAAAGCCCGCCCTCTAGTGATGCACTTCCTCCAACAAAGCCACGCCCGCTCCAACAAGGCCATACCCCCCATTAGTGTGGAGTGGGGGCATTTTTATTCAAGCTACCACATTGTGTAAAAGTGCTCATAGCTCTTCCCCACGTTCCACACCACTCTCAGATTTTGCTTCAGCCAATGTAGTGGATACAAGAGGCTGCCTTGTTGTGGTTTTAATTTGCCCTTTGCCATTGATAGTTTAGCAATTTTCAATTTGTTTACTGAAGTTTGTTTCCAAGTAAGCTTGTCTGCTTTCTCTACTACAGTTTTCTCTTTATTGACTTGGAGTTTAGGGGTTGTTTTTGTTTTGTTTTGAGACAGGATCTCACTAAGTAGATTTCACTGGTCTGGAACTTGCTATATGCACCAAGCTGGTCTTAAACTCACATAAATCTGTTTGTCTCTGGCTCCTGAATGGTGGGATTAAAGGCAAGTGCTACCATGACCCACTTGAAAATAGTCTTTAGTTATTTATTGGGGTATTCTAGATAAATACCTTGCCCAGGTAATCATGTGACACATGGCTCTCCCCAGAACCTTAGACGTGCCTATTTCTTTCTCACTAGCTAAGAGCAGACTGGTTTAATTTGATAAGGATAAATTTACCCTTTACTAGATGTGTCCACACTAACATTTTATTTTGTTTCTGTCAAAAGTAAGCTGTGTTCTTCTGAGCTCCCTACTGTTTTGTCATATGCTTAGATAGTGATTGATTCCAAGTCTGTTCCACGAGTGGCTTGTGGGGGACTCATGACTGTACTTACAGCAATGCAGTGGTATGGCAGCAGCTGTCTGAATACCTCTCCATCCTCAGAGTGCTCTTCCACCATGTCTGTTCTTACAGTGTCATTGCATGTGGTACTTTGGCTGCATGAGGCCCACATATCCAGTCTCCTTTCTGCGATGACTGCAAAACACTTTCATTGCTTGTATGACTCAGACACGTCAAGGAGAACCTTGAGTGGAACTCTTGTGTCGAATGACAGGTGGAGGAGAACTTATTTTATGCTTCCAAACTATGAGAATAGAAGTAATGAGATAACAGGGTTACCATGGATTGACTTAACTGTCTTGACATAAAGTTGTAAAATGGTAGAATGGTTGAATGTTCTCATGCCCACTCTGTCAGACCAAGGAAGGCAGCATGTACCCAGTAGGACTTAATCTTTTAATTTCTACCCTTATCTATACTTAGGTAGCCATGTTCAGTGGGATATTCTGTGGTCTGGAGCAGTGCAATGAGCCATGGATGCTTGTGACCCTAAGGTTGAATGGTCCCTTTTACAAACTTTGCGTTACTTGGCTAAGCCCTCTGCTCATCAGGGTTTTCCATATCACAAGCAGCTGCACTCTATGTGCTAACGGTTACCTAGGGCTGTTGCTTCTAGGCTGTGAGTTCTACTTTCTTGTGCATCCATACTCGTTATAGAAAGCCAGCTGAGAATCACGTCGCCTGAAGAGTTTTGGTAAATTCAGAAGCATGGGGGAATGTTCCTAAGAAACTGGGTGCCCATGTTCTGGTGTGACCCAGATAAAACAGAGCTTTGCTAGACTCAAAACCTTGGCAAAGTTCTTCGCTGCAGCCTTATTTCAACAGCCAATTCGAACTATCAAAAATAGGTAGGTTAGGCTCAAGCATCCCTATACAGAGTTCCACTTAGCTCTCAGCTGTAGTGTGGATGGATCTCATAGCATGTTGAGCAAAAAGGGCCAGTTTCAAGGGGGTTTTGTGCCCTGCTATTCTGTTTATATAACATCCTTGAACTGAAAAAAATTACAGAGAGAAAAAAAATTGGTGGCTTCCAAGGTCTGAAATGGAGAATAGAAGTTCAGTTATTTCTGTAAAGCGGTCACTGCAGAATGGTAGTGCTGCATTCACGGGTCAGCACAGTCGAAACTACTCATGTTGTGGCCATGTCAGTTCCTACTGTGACAAGGCAGCCTCGTCGTGCGAGGAGATCATGTGGGTTGATGGGACCTCACTTCCTTATCCACGCAACTATTTCATTATTAAACTTATTTAAAATTTTTAGTGTTAAAAACCCCATGGTTTTTGGTAAACTAAATTAGTCAAATTCCCTATTATCTCTTAGCCACTTTGGAAGGAGTTACATTTTTCCAGGCTGGCCTCAAACTCATTGTGTAGCCAAGAGTGACCTTGAACATCTGACCTGTTGCCTCCATCTCCTAAATGACAGGAGACATAACTGAACTGAAGGTGGGTTATCCCAACCATTCACGTTAGCTACAGGCTGAAATTTATTCACTTTTACACATGACCCAGAAACTCCTGACAACATAGAAAGGACGAGCGCTACATCCCACACAACTTAGATTGACTTTGTGTGACTATCTGTATCTATTATTCAGGCTTGACTTCTTTGTCAACTTTGTGAATGAACCTGATATTGAATTCCTTATACTAGTTTAAAAAAAAGAAAGTACTCAAGCCAGAATTGGCCAATGAAGTAGACATTTTGAAAAGATTTCACCAAAAAAAAAAAAAAAAAAAAAAAAATCAATGTAATGGACAAAGGGCTAATATCTATCCAATCCATATTTCTATATATCCATATATAGATATATATAAACATAAATTATTCAGATGTGTAAGAATATAGGCTAAACATCAGAAATAGCAAAAAAACATGTCTATATTAAAACCTTTCAACAGCCACATAGTAGGAAATGACTATGTATTGAGCCCCTTGGACTGCAGTCTCAGAAGCTTGGGGTGTGCTCTAGTCTGAACAAGGGCATCTGGGTACACAGAGCAGGACACTGTCCAACAGGTCTGTATTGTGAGGCATTGCTATGTTGGACCAAGGTGAGGTGTGGTAGACAAACTGGCCTCTCTGCTCCATACCTGGTGTGTGTGTGTGTGTGTGTGTGTGTGTGTGTGTGTGTGTGTGTGTGAGAGAGAGAGAGAGAGAGAGAGAGAGAGAGAGAGACAGACAGACAGACAGACAGACAGACAGAGAGACAGAGAGAGACAGACACAGAGAGAGACACACACACAGAGAAAGAGGTGTGTGTGTGTATGTGTGTATGCGAGAGACTGGAGGAGTGAGGCAGGCAAATGGTAGGTGTCAGACAAGGAAGAGAGGAGCTATCCATCCACTCCATATTTGGACAAAAAGGACGTAGTTGGAAGCCCCTGCTGTCTACACTGAAAGACACTTCTCTGATTGAAGGAGATTAGCTTGAGACCCATAAACTGAGGAAATGAGGAGAAAAGAAGCCCACATTCAGTCAACCAAGGCGGCTGACGCCTCTCGATGGCTAGAGACAGAAAAAGGATGGCCCTTTGATTCAACAAATCTCAACCACGCCTGGCAAAGGGCAACAGGACACTTGGAGTTGCAGGGTTGACTTGCTTCTTCAGTGTAGGCACTACCAAGTTGAGCAGTCGGCAGGTGCGTAGGCATGGGTGAAGAACCTGAAACCTAGCTGGGCAACGTGCACAAACAGCTCCCCCCCCCCCCCCCCTGCGCGCGCATCCGCATAGCGTCTCTCTTCAGCCGCTCCGGATTCACCATGGTCCCTGGGGTGACCTGTCATTGATTTCACTAAACACTGGATGTCACTGTTGCTGCTCCCTGACAGAAAGTAATGTATTGAAAAGAGCTTTCCCACTCAATAACCTCAAATGCATAATAATTCCTGTTTAATTCCTTTCATTGAGGAGAAAGGGCTGAGCTCTGCAGGCAGCCTACTTCCTTCAAGCTGTTTTTTGGTTGTCTAATCAGTACCTGGTGGATTCCTAGAGATCTTATCTGAAATTCTCTCTGGGCAACAGTAACCTGGAGAGGAGGTGCACACACCAACCCTTCCTGCCACTATGACCAGTATCCAGAATCACTGTGGGACAGCTTCTGCTTGTGTCTCTATTATGAGAGAAGCAAACCAAGGGCTTGCTGCTTTCTGTCGGCAGAGTCGCCTGACCCCGACAAAACCCAAATTGCCGTCTCACACGTGGCGCCGACATGGGCCCAAGGATGTCTTGTAGATAATCGAGCTGTCAAAATGTATTACGGTGTTTGTATCGTTTGGTCTATTAATTAGCTCGTATGTGACAGTGCATTCAGGAAATGAGCAATAATAAATAACTCAGTGCCCACCTGTAAAGTCGGCGCTGTTAGAGTTCTGGAATAGGATTTTCAGAAAAGTAGCTTGTTTAAACTGAGGTACCGAAAATATCATCCACCGGCAGCAATGTCTGTCCACGTAATTAGCACTTGGACAATTGAGACTTTATAAACACTCTTACTGTAAAGTGCAGTTGGCAGGAAAGGCACAGCCCGCGTTCAGTTAAAGCTGCAAAGAATTGGGTGTAACGATTCCTCCACGATCAGGAAACATCTTGATGTTTATCCCACCTGAGGAAACTGACATTTGCCAAACCGCCACATCTGTGCTTCTGGTTTTAACTGACTCTGCCTCTGTCTCTGTCTCTGTCTGTCTCTGTCTGTGTCTGTCTGTCTGTCTGTCTGTCTGTCTGTCTGTCTCTGTCTCTGTCTCTCTCTCTCTCGCCTGAAGCCCCAGATATAAGCTATCAAATGTATCTAAGAAGGAATCTGCTTAGATGCTCTGTACAAAGTAAATGAGAGACTAAGCAAGCTCCAGTTCAAGATCCTGTGTGGTGAGGATGGGTCAGGGTGGAATCCCTTAAAGGTTTTAAAATGAAGCTCCCATTTGAAAGCTCAGTTGAGTTAGTCTACATAAAGGAGACATTGATCTCGTTTTTCAATGAATAATAAATAGACCTTCGCAGAACGGGAAACCAAAAACCCTTGTGAACAAAAATGGAGATGGAAAGTTTATTATGGCAGTTTTTGCTGGTGACTGTCTCAGATCAGTGCAGGTGGGGAGACCAATAAATAAATAAATAGTGGAGCAGAGTTGGAGATCCTCAGTGAAGCTAGGCTAGACCACCGTCCAGTATTCCGGTTTTTAAGTAATCATTTGTTCTTTTGTACTTCGAACAGTCACACAATGGCACCACATACTGCTTGCATTAACATGTGAATGCATGAAGAGCTAACAATACCCAGTTTCCTTTTAAGAAATGAATTATAAAGAGTCTACACTAAATTTGAAAATAGTTTCCCTCTTATGCTTGGAAATAGAGTCAGATCATAGGGTCAGTTATTAATTCTCGAGACTTACCTACTAGAATTTAAAACTCAACACCGTGCTCATGTCAAAGAAGCAGACATTTTCCATGTATACTTAAAAATAATGTCGAGCAAACCTGATGTTTTAAAATGTGACTATGATAAAAAAAATCTCAGCAAGCCCTTCATTGTGAAAAAAAGGAATTCAAGTGGGACCCCTTCTGTCAGTGTTCTCAACATCAACACAGGTCATTTTTACTTACTTCTTTTTATGGGTTTGGGTTGAAATAATGCAGAAATTAGAATCCTCTCTAGGAAATAGCATGAACTTTCTTCTGAGGTAAATGGCATCTCCTCCCCACCACTGCTAGGAAATCTACACACTTCCCAATGCTGTCAGATGTTAGGTCAGGACACATACAATTAGTGGATTGACTTCTTTCTTTCTTTCTTTCTTTCTTTCTTTCTTACAAACCTGTCTGTAAAAAGTGCAGTTGAAGTTCTAAAATCATTTGTAGAGTTCTAACTCTTTGCAGATGGATCCATCCTTGGATCAGGACCAGCCATCTGATTTTAGGTGCATTGTGGGTATGACAATACTACATAGACTTGAAGATGGATGAGGTAAATTTGTCCAATGCTTGGTCTCTATGGACCTCTTCTCTGTCCCCCAGTCTAAGAGATGCTCAGTCATGTACCTGGGAATCAGGAAAGGGAGCTTCTTAGCCCAGGCTCTGTTTCTAGCTTGGGTAACTCAAGTGAGCAATTTTTCGGTGTGACATCATTATACATATTCCATGGGCTCTGGCTAATCTGGGTCTCAAGTGGCTGCCCTCTGCTGGTTTTAAACTAGGAACAGTCATAGGGGAGGGGAATAAGGGGAAAATGGGAGGAAGGGAAGAATGGGAGGATACAAGGGATGGGATAACCATTGAGATGTAACAAGAATAAATTAATTTTAAAAAACTGTAAAAAAAAAAAAAAACATGAGCAGATCATATAGTACTGTGTGAACAACGTGGTTACAATGTGTTAGAAAGGAGGCCTACAAACCAGAGTCATGCAGAGTAGCATTGTGTGTCCTGGAGACTTCACCTTGCACTCCTGTACTGATCTGAGCTTTCTTTACTAAGTGACAAAGGGACAGTGATGACATTGCCTTCTCAGTGTTGGGGAGATGAGAACCCTAGCCAAGAGCTATTGACAGTTTCTGGGAAGAGAGTCAAAAATTTTTTCAGGATATGGTCTGTGGTAGTTTGACCGTTGTGGTGACTTTAATGAGATATCTCCCACAGACTTGAGCATTTTAATGCCTGGTCCCTGGTTGATGGCACTGTTAGGAAGGCTTCAGAGGTACAGCCCTATTGGAGGGAATTTGTCGCTAGAGGTGGGTTTTGAGAATTTAAACACTCACGCCATTTCCAATCCCCTCTCTCTTCCTTGTTCTTACAGTGTAAGGTGTGAGCTCTGAGCTTGCTGCTCCAGCCACCATGCCTGCAGGTTGTCATGTTTTCTATGGTGATGATGATGGACTCTTGGTCACGGTGTTTTATCATGGCAATAGAAGAATAGCTAATATAAGCATGAGCCATACCAAGGAGTATATGATAGTCAGAAATTAGACTTGATTTTTTTAAAAAAGACACAAAGTTGGGAGGAGGCAGAAAATTGAAAGTCAATTTTAGAGGAGGCATGTAGAGGAATGGTGGTGAACGTGATCACAATATGGACATGTATGCCATTCTCAAAACATTGATAAACTATTACAGTAAAATTACCAGCTGTATACATATAGGTATACATATAACAATTGTGTGCATGGACAAGACAGGAGGAAAGGGCACAATGAAGGCCACACAATGGCCCACGTGTTTCATGGTCAGTTCACTGTAAGAGAAAGGAACTCCGGCCCCGGACTAGAGCAAAGTGTTCCTCTATGCTCTTTTTTAGGAAAGTTTCTGGACCATCCAGGGTCTTCATGTTTTTTTACATTTGGTAGCCTAAAAGGAGTGAGGAGAGAGGCTGCAATCTCCTGGTTAGTTTCAATAGTACAGTCCCAGGGTCCAGGGCTCAGAGGAGGTGAAGTGAAGAATTCCAATGCTGAATCAGTAGGCATAAAATTCCAGGAAAGCATCCTTCTGCAGCACATGGGTTCTTTGGTTCTGCACTGAATATTCATAATGCTCAATAACTAATGGCATTGGCTCTGTGTGCCTTAGAGTCTAATTACAGTGGTAGTATGTACTGCTTACCCCTTTTCTCAAATTGGCACAAACTAGGGTCATTAGTAAAGAGGGAACTCAATTGATGAGCTGCTGCTATCAGATTGGCCTGCAGACAAATTGGTGGGACATTTTCTTCATTAATCATGGATGTGGGTGGGCTCAGGCCACTGTGGGAAGTGCTAACACTGGGCAAGTGGTCCTGAGTTCTATAAGAAAACAAACTGAGCAAAGCATGAAGGGCAAGCCAGAAAATGGCACTCCCTCACGATCTCTGCTTCAGTTCCTGCCTCCAGGTTCCTGCCTTGACTTCCTGACCTCATTTCTTTTGATGATGTGGATGCATCCTTCCTTCCCCAGGTTGCTTTTTGTCCTGGTGTTTGTCACAGCAACACCAGGACAAGACTGAAGCATACCATCATGACAGCAGTTAGATAATCTTAAAGAGAAAAGGTAAGCAAATGCCGGTTAGAATGGAAAAAAGGACTTTAAACCAACTACATGTTTCCTATTGAAAATGGAGCTGAGACTCTCCCAGCCTGCACAGTGAATATGCAAAACCCCTGAAGGCTCTAGCCCTTAGAAAGAACCTCCTACAACCTGGGCTTCTACATCCAGAAAATCCCATCAGGCTTAGGGAAGGGAGCCTTCCTTACCAACCCCCAGCCTATCCATTTCCACTTGACGTGTCTACATCAGATTCAGTACTTGCTGTTTAGCAATCTACGGTTCTTCCCGCAGTGGAAGCAGTCCTAATAATGAACACTGCTTTACAAACAACAGCTCGGGGGGGGGGGGCATTTCTCAGAGGCACATATGATGAGCACCCCAATAACTGAAACTGATTGTAGTTTTATAGAAAGGTACTGTAGGGACCCTGTTCAAAACATAATGCTCAGTGGGAGGGAGGCTGTCCCCACATCCTATCTAGGTCAAATGCCAAGTATCGCTCACCATTCCCAACTTCAGCCCCTGCCTGGAGAAAGCCACGAAGTGTACAGTCCTTGTTTTCTTGTTCCTGCACACAGACACACACACACACACACACACACACACACACACACACACACTTGTCTCTGGGTGTGTGCACCAACCCAGCAGTGTTTCCTGTTGTCTCTGGTTCTCCATGGTGAACTGCAGTGAGAAGAGAGACTTAAAGATGTGTATTCCCTAGTCTTAGACAGGCAGTTATTTGCCCCCATAATATGAGAGGTAGTTTTAAGAAGTAAATAAGATGAAAATAGGATGTAGACTATCAATTATTTCTTCTTTGTACTTTTGAGAAAAATATCTTCAGTTTGACAGTTGCTGTGCAATCATGAAGAGTAACTGGGAGCTGTGCATTTTGGAGTTCTTTTCAGTGAGTTGGCATTTCTGCCCCCTTTGCTATAGGAGGGCATACAATACTCATCAACAAAACCCCTGGACTCTGCTTTTTATGAGATGACTTGTGATACTTCCTGATTTAAAAGGACACTCCAAAAGAGCGCTTCATCAGTCATTACAGCAAATGTGGTTTGTATTTCATGCCTTTGCCAGGGCTTCGTGAACCATGCTGTCTCCATTTGCAAAACAGAATGGCAGCAGAGTGGGCCTTGTGAGCAGGGCAACAGAAGCAGCAACAAGTTGATTGCATAACAGGTAACACTGGATTGCTCTTGAAATTGTGGAGTGATTTTTACTGTTTAAACACACACACACACACACACACACAGACACGTGACAGAGCACATTCTGATTCAGACAGTGGCATGTTGTCTGCACCATAAGGGAGGAGAGATGTACACTGCCATGGAAGAGTCATTCTAACCTGACTCTGTGTAAAGTACAGCTTATCTGTCCTACTGTATCTTACCTGGATTTATTGATAGTTCCTTGCCCCTCATCCACTGTGGTTCTGAGGGCCTTGTGGTTACTTTAAATCTATTTGAATAATGAAGAAGTAGATCTTACCACATATGGATAAAGAAGTTAGGTGTATATGCTATTTACTTTAATTGTTGTGACAAAAATACCCAGCAAAGGCAACTTAAGAGAGCAAGGGTTTGTTGTGGCTTACAGTTCTAGAGTGCACTTTGTCATGCTGGCAAAAGCAAGGTCACCGGGGCTTGAAGCACCGGGTCATACTGCATTCATAGTCAGGAAGCAGAGAGGAACAAACTCTGATGCTCAACCTGCTTTGAGCCTTTTATTCAGTCCAGGCCCCCAGCCCGTGTGATGGCACCATATACATTCATACACAATCAACACAGGTCTTCCCACAGAAGTTACCCTTTCTGGAAACACCTTCCTGGGCACAGTCGGACTTGTGTTTCCATGGCGATTCTAAATACAGTCAAGTTGACAGTGGAGATTAACTCTCACACTGCAGAAAATGGAGAGCTAATATAAGGAGTGAGAAGAAAGAGATTCCTGGGTAGACTAAATAGTCCATGGTTCAAGCAGGGAAGGTTTTATCACAACCACTGGCAGTGAACCACACTGGCACCTCTGGCATAGGGTTTCCATTGAAGCAAGCTCACCATAGCTTATGGCCATCTAGGGGAAGAGAAGGAAAATGCTTACCTAAGCTCTCCCTTGTTCCCTCATAACAAGTCAATGGAAGTGGTATAGAAAGACTGGGAAACCCCGGGCACGGGTCTCAAGAAGCATACCAGGTGTTGAAGCTCATTTTCTTTGACATTTCTTACAAATTTTTGGCTCTACAGTAAGTGTTAGTCACTCAACAAGAATAGAAGGATTGGGTATTTACTTTGAAATCTAACTGGGCAGAAAATTCACAGAAGCTCAGGTGACAGTGGGGAAACCATGGTGGAAACAACTGGAATTGAATGGAGATTGTGCACCGGGTCTAAGGAAGAATATTATGTCAAATTTAAGACGTCAAAAGCAAAATAGATTAGAAAGGAGTAGCACAGTAAAATGACATTTTCTTTTCTAACTCAATTTGAGAAACTCTTAGGGGTCATAAGCATTTTGGCAAGGATGTGACTGCCTCGGTTTTTCAGTGTAATTTTGGGCAGATCACTTCCTTCTTATGCTTATTTTTTGTTTATTTTTTATTTGTGTGTGTATGTGTGTATGTGTGAGTGTGGTGGTGTTTGCACCTCTGCACACACGTGGACACCATAAGAGGCACCAGATGTCTTTCTTTATCACTCTCCACCTGTTCTTTTGAGTCTCAGACTGAACCTGGAGCTCATGCAGAAGCCAGCAACCCCCAATGGTCCTCTTGTCTGTCCTCCCGTCTTGCTTCTGGGGTCACAGGTGTGCCACACCTGACTTGTTATGTGAGTGCCAAGGGGTCTAAACTTTGATCATTGTGCTTATGCAATGAGCATCTTTAACCACAGGTTTCTTTTGTTGAGACCACAAGGCAGAAAAACAAGCAATCAATAGTGTGTGTCCAACAAAGATGCCTCTGGCATAGGATGGGGTCACAGCCTAATACCTCACACCTCATCTTGAGGTGACAGTGTAAGATGGAGATGATTGAATGCCCCAGACCTGCCCCGCATTCTAGCTTATGCAGGGCACACAATTGCTGCTCTTGTGATTGCATCATTTGCACTGCAGTCCAGCATCAAGAATCAGGTACCTCATGGTCCTGCCCCAAATTCCAATGCAACATGAGTCATACGTGTGATGGAAGTTTTGGTTATGTTATGTAAATATGTTTTTTTGTTTTGATCCCAAGTGTGGGATGTGAAACTGCCTTTAGTTTATCCACATCTGATAGCAGCTTCATATGAGGGTGTATGATCTTTGTTAGCTAGAAACTGCCTCATGGGATGGGGGCAGTCTTAGGCAGCTGGAAAACATCCTTGTGCAGGGACTCTAAGAGAGAATAAATAGGACCTGAGAGAAGCGTGGGGGGCAAGAGAGGCTCTTTGAGATGCTCCTAGAGAGAAAAGGTTTGAAGAATACTTCAAGAAAGCTGTTGCTGAGTCATTGTGCTGTTTGCTGTTGCTGTTGCTGTTTGCTGTTTAGATGGACTGCTGGCATCCTGATGATGACATGTGGAATCCCCCCAAGGAACTGAGTCTAAAAATGTCTACATCCCCTGTCCCTACTAACCTTTTTCTCCTACCTATGGTTGGTGAGTTGGAAGGGAGGAAGAGGCAATAAGAAACACCAAATAGAGTAGGTTTTTTAAAAAAATCAAAGCCTACATATATGGTTTGTGCCAAGTGGATATTACTTTTATGTTGCCATCAATGCTAAAAGTCCTTAGTGGTGCCATCTTAAATTAGGGTCTATATTGAAAGATGTCTTGGTTTCATTTCTGCTGCTGTGATTGAAAAAAAAACAAAACAAAACAAAACAAAAAAAAACCTTCCTGTCCAAAAGCAACACATGGGAGGAAGGGTTTAATTTGATTACAATTACAGGGTAAAGTCCAACACTGAGGGGAAACCAAAGCAGCATCTCAGCTCCCAGTTACATCATATCCAAAGTAAAGAGCAGAGAAACAAACACACCCCCACCTCCTTGCTTCCTGTGCATGCTCAGCTAACTTTCACCTGTCTCGTATCTCAGGACCCCATGCCTAGGGAGATGGTGCCACCCACAAGGGGCTGGGTCTTCCTATATCAATTAACAAGGAAATCACCCATAGACAGGCCCACAGGCCAGCGTGATCTAGGTGATTCCTCAACTGAGGTCCTCTTCTCATGCGATTCTAGGGTGTGAAAGCCGACAGTTGAGGCTGGTCGTCATAGAAGAGATATGAGACACACACGTCATGACTTCTGAAAAATCCCTCTGAGTTGATTCCAAATGATGCGCACTCCTAGGTCATTGTTTCTGTCACCTGTATGATGGTGTCAGCAGACAGGCATGTGGTAAGGTCCAGCCGAGTATCTGTAGCGCCATCTCTCTTGGCTCCATTAATGCCTTATCAATCTTACTTCATAGGTATAGTTCAGTAGCACTGTTTTTCCCCTTTTCACTACAGCACAGTCCCATTCTTCGCTTGACTCTATTTCACAGCACACCTCATCTAGCGGGTTCTCTAAGTGTAATTTTAGTAAGTTCAATCCTGTCTATACAGCAAATTCTATTTCCATGCAATACTGTGCCATAAGTCAATCTATCATTTTATATTCATTCTTCATAACGATGCTAAAAATCGTGACCCATAGAACATTGTTCTAAAGGAAAAATAAATCATACTGTTTTCTTTCTGCTTGGCATTATGGAGTAAATAACATCTCAAAGTTTCATTACAGAGTCCATAAAAAAATTGTCAAGTAGTCAAAAGAAAAAAAAATAGGAGAACATCTCTGTGCTAGATTTTTCGGTGACTTTATAACGTATTTTTGCCGCAAAATTTTTGAATGCAGTACGTATGTGGTTTACCAGGCTATAAGCTCTGAGGTGGACATTTCAAAGGCTTGATGAACACACACTGAGGAGGAAACCTGGCTGAGAGCACATACCAGAAGGTCATGAGGAGATCACAAGGAAAATCGCAGGACAAGAAAATCCCGAGAGAAGATATCCACGAGACACCTCCAGCGGTTGCCAGCCACCACCACAGCTAAAGCTTTTGTTTTCATTGTTAACTCGGATCTTGCAGAATAGAAATGCCAAAATTGATGGTCTATTGCTTATTGTCGGCCATGTTGACCATTTCAAGCATGACGCTAAACAATAATTTTAAAATATTTTTGTACATGTTGCCTGGTACACACACTAGGGAAGACAATAGTCTCCTACATGTGCTCAGGCCACACATATTGGAAGTAATATTGACCACAACCCATGACATCCTTAGACATTTCAAGATAGAGTAAAGAATTACATTTTAGCAATTATGGCAACTGAAACAAGTCTAACATGTTTCAGTTAAATGACCACAAGCCTATATCTACCTTTCTTTCTTTTGGTACCATCTCTCCAGCTCTATTGCACAGGATCTGATGACCTGGCCTACTTTCTTTGTTTTCCTAAAAGGCACCATCACAAAAACTTATCTTTGGTCTGAACTTCATAGATAATTCACCGATATTAACTCTGACTAGTTTTTGACCCTGGAGTCAAATCAATTCCAGAACATCTGCACACAAACTCTCTATTATGAATGTGGTGGTAGCATGGACAAGATTAACAAAAGACATCAAAAATAAACTTCTGGTTGGGAAATACAAGAGATAATTGTTTCCTGCCCCGTGTTAAAGCAAGAGTCAGATCCAGCACTCAGTGTGGAGAAGGCCTCAGGGGGATGGTTGCTCCATTGACTTTTTTTTTTTTTTTTTTTTTTTGGTTTTTTCGAGACAAGGTTTCTCTGTGTAGCCTTGGCCATCCTGGACTCACTTTGTAGACCAGGCTGGCCTCGAACTCACAGCGATCCGCCTGCCTCTGCCTCCCAAGTGCTGGGATTAAAGGCGTGCACCACCACGCCTGGCTCTAAACATTTCTTTTTCTTTCTTTCTTTCTTTCTTCTTTTTTCTTTGTTTCTTTCTTTCTTTCTTTCTTTCTTTTTTTTTTTTTTTTGTTTTTGTTTTTGTTTTTTTTGTTTTTTTGAGACAGGGTCTCTCTGTGTTTGCCTTGGCCATCCTGGATTCACTTTGTAGACCAGGCTGGCCTCGAACTCACAGCGATCCGCCTGCCTCTGCCTCCCGAGTGCTGGGATTAAAGGCGTGCGCCAACACCCAGCCCTCCACTGACTTTCTAAGATCACAGATCTAGAACAAGCATCCTGCCAGAAGTCAAAGTCACCTATCACCATGCACCAGCTCAAATGTCACTCCACAAAGCTGTGTTTCCTCATTTGTTTTTTATATATTTCAAATTTATTCTTTGAGCACTTCAAGCAAGTATACGATGCAGTGTGATCACAGCTCCTTTCCACTTCAAACTCCTCCCAGACCTGGGACGGCATCTCCCCATCAGCTACATGTGCCCTCTTTAAAACAACAAAAACAAGTGGACAGGCAGATAGATACTTCAATCAGTGTTGCTGGTATGCATGGTGAAAGAGGCATCGAATGCAGAGAAGAGGTGTCCTTTCAGGTGCCACAAGCCTGAAGACAACAGACTTAACCTTCCCCGGAAGCCATGAACTGCCAATGTTCCTCAGTTGTGAGTGAGACCTCACTCCTCTTTCATCCATGTCTTGTGCAGGTTTGGTGCATGCAGTTTTAGCCTTATGAATTCATGTGTGCAATGGTCCTGGCCTTGTTACATCCAGAGGGCATTTGAAGAAAACACTTTCAGTCCATGATGGTGGATAGACAATTCTAGAAGGCACTTTAGCCATGCACCAGGTTGATAAGAACACTGAAGTGCTGGAACAAGGAACCAGAGACCCCTGGGGCATCATGTGCCATGACACAGGACTGCCAACCTGTGTGGAAATTGCTAAATCTTCATTCAGGCTCCTTTGAAGCCACCATTCAGAAACCTGTGGTTTATGGAAAGAATACTGTTTTTATATGCAGTCAATATTTCTGTATTTTGACAGACAGAATCAATAGGTTCTATCTGTTCAGCTGGGTCCAAACTACCACACTGACACTCACTGTTCAGGCATTCTTAGTTCAAAATAATACTTTAAATCTATGGTTATAAATCTCACTCAGTGTGTATCCTTCACACCACCCATGCACAAAGGACTCATTGTAGGCAGGGAGGCCCAAAGCAGGCATGGAGCCTATGCATGCTGTCCACAAGGCCTCCTCTGCCTCCAGCAGTTATGGGCTGGGATTATGATGTAGCACCCTGACTTTGGGCCTTAAAAATGTATATTTAATTATATCCACTTTGCAGGTTTCAGGGTCTACCATTAAAAATATCTATACTTTAAACAAGGTTGAAAAATCAGCCTTGAAAGTAGCAAGAATAGTTCCTTCAAAAATCCTCCAAAATTACACCTTTATTTAAAACTGTGTTTTATACAGATGGCTAGTGTAGTGAGAGCTTTGATTCTTTTAAAACCTAGTTATGTTATGTAAATATGTTTCTGTTTTAATCCCAGGTGTGGGATAAGAGGCTGCTTCACAGCAGGTGATTATGCTTTGCCTCCTGAACTAGCAGGGCGTGATCTTTGCCAGCTGCAGAGAGTGTAATTCTTGGGACTCTGGAGGGAGTATAAATTAGAGAGGCCCCAGAGGGCCTGGGGTGGTTGCTGTTGCCCTTGCTGCTGCATTTGATGTTGAGTTTGCTATAGCTGGTTTGCTGGACTGCTGGATATTATGACAATGAAGATTGAACTTGCCTCAAGGAGCTCAACATCCCTAATCAGCAAGAAGTGGCCTATAGAAATCTATACCCCCTTTTCCCCTCTAACTTTTTTTTCTCTCCTACCTAGTTTTGGGAAGTTAGAAGGGATTAGGATGGGATAAGGGTTAGAAGGGATGTAGAGACATAATAATCCAATAAAATAGATTTTTAAAAATACTCAGGTGAGTCAGTCTGTACAAAAGTCATCTAAGGTAGCAGCTTAAAGGCACTCTGAAAAGGGTTTTCTCTTGCAATTTGGTCTCTGCACATCATTTCTGAGATTCTTGGGGTTCCTAGATTCTGCATACAAATACAATGTCATTGTGCTGGGTTTATATATGTCACTTAGGAGCTGGACAGTGAAAATTGTTCGCTAAAGTAAGTGAGTTAGAACTGTTCCTGGTTAGGTTTCTGTCAACCTGACATGGCTCAGGTCATCTGGGAAAAGGAATCTCAGTTGAGGAACTGTCTCCGTCGGATTGGCCTATAGGCATGTCTTAATTAATAATTGATGCGGGAAGGCTCAGCCCACTGTAGGCAGTGGTGTCCCTGTGCAGGGACTTCTGGACTGTATGAGAAGGCCACTGAGAACAAGCCAGGAAGCAGTGTTCTTTCATGGTCTCTGCTTCATTCTCTGTCACCTGACTCCCTCCCTGTTTGTGTCCCACCCTGACTTCCCTCTACAGTAGACTATGACTTAGAAATGTAAGGCAAATAAACCTTTTCCTTTCCCAAGCTACTTGTGGTCAGTTTTTTTTATCATAGCGACAGAGAAGCAAACTAAAACAGAATCTGGGAGTGCTTTCTTTCCACGTCATACCCATCCCAGATATAAGCAGGCTATGGCTTCTCCCTACTCTGAGCAGAAGAGGGACACAGGGTCTTTGCCAGGGCTTTCTTGTTCCAGACTTGGAGCACAGAAGCTCAAGACAAATGTGTAGGCCAACACAACCGAAGTCCCAGAAACAAACAGCCAGCTATGGCCGTGTGAACTCTAACAAAGGGATAGAATACATACATTGGGTTAAAAGGTTATCCTTCAACAAATGATACCTGGAGAAAATAGATGCCCACATGTAGAAACTAGATCTGCATCTCTCACCCCGAACAATAATCAAAGTAGAACAAAGATGTTGGTAGAGTAGAAACTTTGAAACCGGTGCAGGGAAACACTTCAAGCTACAGGCCCAAGCATGCGCTTCTGAAGAGGAAGGAGATCATCGTAGAAAATGACAAGGGATTACCTGAAAATAAAAAGAATCTTTACAGCAAAGAAAAGAATCACCAGAGAAAACAAACAGCCTACAGAATGGGAGAAATCTTTGCCAATTATACATCAGATAAGATTGATATCTAGCAATATAAAAAATATTTTTAAAAGAACTGTACAATTTAGATGCCTAAAGTGTCATCAGGTCATCAAATGGGCAAATGAACTGAGCAGACAGTTGCCCCCCCCAAAAAATTGCTAATGGCCAATAAATACATGAAATTTTGTTCTTAATAACCTGAGCTGTACAAGAAAAGCAAATTAAAACACTTTCGCAATTTTCTCTACCTCAGACAGAATGGCTGCCCTTTGTAAAAATAAAGGACAACAAGCACCAGGGAAAATGTGTGCAGCCGCTGTGTCAGTCACTCAACGTGGAGGTTCCTCAAAGAGCTAAAAACAGATCCACCATGTTGTCTAATACAGAATTCCCAGGTACACACTGTGAGAACTCTGCAGAGGACCACAGGAAAACCTGCTCATCCATGTTCCTGCTGTAGTGTTCTCAATAGCTAAGGAGGAATACCAGCCTACGTGTTCATACACAGAAAGGGTAAAGACCTTGTGAGGCACATGTGTATGTATGATTGTGTGTGTGTGAAAAGAAACCATGATTTAAAGGGGTGTATGTGGGAGGGGTTGGGTGGAGGAATAAGAAAGAGGATATGGTATAATTTGTAATGTATTATAATATACATGTTTTTAATATTTTATATAAGTTCAAATAAAAAAACATTTTATAAACTTGGACATGGTGGCACATGCCTATAATCTCAGCACCTGGGAGAGAGAGGTGGCGAGGATCAGAAGGCCAATGTCATTCCTCAGGAAGTATTGAGTTCAAGGTCAGCCTGAGTGACATGAGATTGTGTCTCAAAAACTCAAAACCAAAACAAAGCAAGATTTGGTTTTTTGTTTGTTTGTTTGCTTGCTTGCTTGCTTTGTGCAAAGTTTATCTTGGAAGAAAAGCTCGTTTCGCGTGGTGGGGACTTAGAACACAAACTAGACCATGCTGCTTGTTCTATCATGCACAGAAGACTTTGCAATGATGGGTCTTCACGAACACAGTAATTATTTGGATGCACTTAAAAAGCAGACACAGGACATTTCCCCACACTTAAGAGACTTTAATTATTGTGGGAAAAGCGATTTCATAGTGGATCGCCCACAAATATCCCTAATAGTTTAGATTTGTTTCACACGTTGAGTGTATTTTTGTCTCATTAGAGATTTTCTTTTTAAATAACATAGACTGCTTATGCCAAAAGGCCTTCTGACAGACTGCTATAAAACATATTTCAAGACTGGGTTTGGAATAGAAAATTTCAAACCTGGGTTTACTATTTGCAATGTCAATAACTTGAATTTACAGACTTTACAGCAGCGCCTTTTAAACTTGTATACACACATTTAAAGTAAAACAGGAAAAGAAACAAATCTAAAAGTAACGTTTGCCTATTTCAAAAAGAAAGAATTCTGGCCGAAAGTCAGACAGTGGCACAAAGAGCTCCTGATGTTGGTTCTTGAATTTCTGAGCATCCAGCCTAATGTCCTGTTTCTGACATGGTGACACTGAGCCTACATTCACGGCACACAGGATGAGGGGATTTCTTGAGTAAGGTAGTTGTCATGTGAGAATGGATTTGTGAACACCAGATGACGTAGGCCCAAGAGCATTGCACATCTTAGCCTCATTGTGTGCTCTTATCACCATTGTGCTTGGCGATGGCCCTGAGGTCTTAGCTGTCTCTTGACATTTTTCTGCTTCAAAAATTTGACGTGATGATGTTTGTTAAGTTTAAATTTGATGATAATTTTGGAAATCTTGGAGAAAGTTGAATGGTGTATTTGTTGCTTGGATAGTTTATAATTTTTTGTGGCAAGATAATAGAAGGCATGTGACTAGAAATTTTAATTTGAAGCAAGAATAAGTAAAAGAAATGAATTAAAATCAACCTGTGCCCTCAGATGGCTCCAATGTCTAGGTATATTGGACAGAAGCTAATGTGAGTTCTAATTCAAAGGTTTTTCTATCAAAAAATTTTAATGAAAATCATTATTTTAATTATGCTTGTTAGAATTTGTTTTTGTTTTTTAATGAATAGTTCCTAATTTTTTAGACAATTGTGTTCTCCATGTAAGAACAAGCATCTTGGCCTGAGAGTCCCATGGCGTTAATTAAATAAAAGCTTTAGTATTACCTAGGAATGGCAGTGCTGTCTGTAAGGGTGCATGCATGAGCACAATACTGAGCAAAGAGCTGAGAAAGGAGGAATCCGAGGTGAGCCTCACTTTCCTCCCCAGAAACTTGCTGACTCTACGAAAGCAGTTCAGATCTCAAGGGTGGATCCCTGGGGAAATCTAGGACTCAAGCCTACGGGAGCTGGAAGACTGCCTGGCCCTATAACCAAGAATTGCTTTGCTCACACCCACCAGTCAACACAAATCTTAAAGTAGATCATGTGTGGCTCCAAACAGATATCATAAAGAAACTGTAAGGATTTTTTTTTTTTTCCTCTGCTGTGACAAAGCCACCTCGTGGGCCAGAAGGTTTGTTTTGGCTCAAGACTTAGACTACCACCCATGACAGTGGGGAGGGCACAGCGCTATGAGCATGTTCTGATGTATCAGGAAACAGAGTTTGAGCTGGAAGGAAAGAACAGCTTAGAATATTCAAAACCCACAAGAGTCCCCCACCTCTGTCTTATACCCCAAAGCTTCCACAGCCTTCCCAAACAGAACCAGTAGCTGGGGACAAGTGTTCAAAGCCATGAATGTGTGGGGATAACGTCCGGTCTGAACTGTAATACAACTATTTGAAAACAAAACAAAACAAAACAAAACTAAAATAATTAGCTACATACTTACTGAGGACTGAGAGAGAAAGGTGAAGAACTCCAATTGTAACCGTGAGTGTGGCCAGTTCCCCGCGTGCAGTAGCCACGTTCTGTGAAGTTCAGAGCAGGCTTCCTTTGCAAGTTGTTAAATTGTTCTCAGTGAATGTATATTTATTTCCCCTAAGTAATATATTTTTCCCGTATACCGTTCTTCATTTTTCAATTTGATCTGTCTTTGAGAGCAAATCTCACACTGCTACCTTCTGCAGCCTACCTGTCCACACACATTTTTTTGTAGACAGTGCATGAAGCCTGGCTTCATCTTGTAGACAATTTTCTGTTCTTACCTGAACAGTTGCTCCATTTGTCTGTGTCTGTATGTGCGGTGTGTACAGGTGTACATGAGTGTGGGGTAATGCATGAACATGTATGTGCTTCTGTGTGTAATCTGGTGTCTGCCCCTTATCACTCTCCATCTTATTTTTTTTGAGACAGGATTTTCATTGGCCTGGAGGCAACTAGAATGTCTGGCCGGTAAGATCTCCTGATCAACCTGTTTCCATTCCCCCAGTGCTTGACTTTTGTATGGGAGCTGGGGCTCCAAGCTCAGGTCTCAACGCTTACACAGAAAGCACTTCATCTTGAGCTGTCTTCCCAGCCTCCTATGGAGTTTTTATGTAATATAATTATCAAAATTAAAGTACATCACTTATGTTCCACAACTATTGTTATGTTGTTTTTTGCTTGTCCAAAGAAAGTGATTTTGTTCATTTTATCCTGTCAAGGTCTAACTTCAGATAACAATATGCCGCTTTTATGGAAAATAGAAAAGCAACAATTTTATTTTATTTTTCTTCTCACAATGTGTATGGTGTTGCTGAAATATTTTATTTCTCTGTATTTTTATGGCTATAAATTAACAACATAAATGATCTACAAAGCACTTTGCCATCTGCTTATATATCCTGGTGAGTTGTTTCAGCTTCAATTCATCTCAAAAATAATTTCAAGTATTGTTTTGTTATGTTCTTTGATATGCTGATTGCTTGGGAGTATGTGTTATGATTTCTACATATTTGCAAATTAAAATTTCTTCTGTTTACTCTTCTTAACTTTAACCGACAGTGATCAGAAAACATACTTCATAATATTTTTTTCTCAAGGTAATTTTTTTTTTTTTTAGTTTTAAGGTTATAATATAAACACATCATGTTTCCTTTCCCTTTCCTTCCTCCAACTCCAGACTTGAATGCTTCTTTCATGAGAATGAGCATTCTTTCAGAAGGTACTGTGCAAGCTTCACAAAGGAGGGAGACAGCCACAAGGCCAACCCAGCGATGACACCTCTGAGTCACAACAAACACCAGTATGTCACAGTGACCCTGGGGATCCATCCGGTAGTGGCACGCACACCATGGCAGTAACCAACAGCTCTCCCATTGCACATGAAGCCTGCTTAGCAAGGAGGAGATCATCCCTGGTACCGGAAACACCGTCAGCTCCTCAGGCCTAGTGAAGTCCTGGATCTTGGCAGAGGATCTACAACAGCTACCACTTTATTAAACCAGCAAACATATCTACAACCTAAATAGTTTCCTTATACCCACAGGTAACTGTACTTCTCACTCCTTATCTCACTTTACTTTTAAAATCAATTCATGTTTTTTTGTGGTTCCTTTTTGAAATTTTAGTGTGTTGGTATGTGTATGTTCACATGTACTCATGTGCCGTGGCATACATGTGGAGGCCACAGGTCAGCTTCTGAGAATCAGTTCTGTCATTCCACCATATGACGTCCAGGGATTGAGCTCAGGCCATCAAGCTTGGTGGCAGGAACCTTTGTCCCCTGATCCATTTTGCTAACCCAGGTTTTCAAGTTTATTAAAGCTTTTTAAAAAATGTCCTGTTATTTCTATTCCTGGAGAACGCTCCACATATGCTTGAGAACAACCGTTATTGCTGTGGTTTGGAGTATTCCTAAATGTCTGTTAAAGCTGTTTGGTTCACAAGCTGATAAAATATTTATATTCTTGTAATTATGTGTGTAATGAAATTGACTACTTAAAATCTCTCCTTTTGTTATAATATCTATTTCTCTGTTCAGTTTTGTCAAATTTTGCTTCTTGTGTTTTGGGGTTCTGTTATTTGTTGCTTGTATGTCTATAATTGTCTTCCTAAGATTCATCTTTTTATTATTATGGAGCATGGCAAAGAATCTTTAGTTATAGTTTTGATATAAATGTCTAGTCTATTTTGCCTGGTAATGGAATAGTTGGAACAATTTTTTATAATTTCTCTGTTAATGGCACTTTCTCTCCATCTGCTTACCATACTGGATGTGTTTAAATATTCAAATGTAAAGTTGGTCTCTTTAAACAGCATGCCATCTGAATTTTTAATTCAACTTGACAACCTGTAGATTGCTTCATTGATATTGCTGCATTGTTTCTGCCTTTTGTATAGTTGTTTTTCTGTTCTCGTTGGAATTAAGTGGGGAATTCATAAATTTTTGTTTATTATTTCATAGCATTTGTAAGCAGTGCAGAATAAATGGCTCCAAGGATATATATATTTGCAGAATTTACTATATTGACATGTTTATTTACCATTTATGGATTATTCTTAATTTCAACCTTTGGAGTTGGCATCCATTTGTTGATGCCACTTGCTTGCTTCAAAACAACCGTTTTTGCTATTTTCCTAGTTGCAGTGAGTGGGTGGTGCCTTTTTGGCATAAGTGACAATCAATGTTATTGTGTTATTGTGCGTGGGGTGTGAATGCACACGCGTGTACTTATGTGTGGAGGCTAGAGTGGACTCAGGTGTCATGGGGCCCATACTTTCAATCACCTAAGAATGAAGAAGAAATATAAATATTCATGTTTGGCTGGGCTTATTTACATAGTTGCAGTATCCCTTGGTTTCCTATGTGGATTCACCTTCAGCCTAGGTTACTGCTTTTACTATTTCTGTCAAGGCAGAGCGCTGATTATTTATTCTTTCGGTTTTTGATAACTTAGAAACGTGGGGTTTTTAATTAATTTCTAAATGATGATTTTTGGTAACCATAAGGTTCTTGGCTGTAAACCAATGTGGTGTTGCCTGCAATATTGACTGCTCAGAAAGCCAGAAGAGTCTCGTGAAAGCTCAGAATGTTGAGGCCAGCCCGGACAGCATGAGAACACGTGTCTTTAAGAAATAAATACTATAAAAATTCCTGGTTGACAGGCCTTTGATTTTTTTTTTTCCCACTGCCTGGTAGATCTCATTGTTCAAGATTACAAGTCAGTTGTCCACCCTTTTAGTGCTATGCTCTCATGTGGCAATGCAGAAACTCTGCTGAGTTCTGTCTCGAGTCACCACTAGCTGTCAGAAGAAGCAGGGGATGGGATGGTAGTGTGGAGCTTAAACCTCACCTAGACACTAAGAAAATATGCTGCCTTTTCTGAATACATTTCTTTTTCACTTCCACAGATTGAAATGGCAATTTGTGCAGATAGAAAAATGGATGGTCAGCCATGAAGCCAGACAACCATGAGAAGTGTGAAATGTGAGTGATCAGGTTCTTTCCTGGAGCCTCCAGAGAAAGCCCTGGTTCCAGCTTGATTCTCCACTTAAACACATTTTGGATTTTCAGCATTCTTAAAGAATAAAATTATTATGACTTAACCCACCAGGTTGATGGCGATATGGTAAGTTGTCATGGCCTATGACTCATATGGGGCGCTCTGCTAGAAGTCTGTCAATTGTTAATAGGTTATTTATTTCTTATCCCAAATTCTAGTGTTCAGAAAGGGTGTTTTGATCACTATTTGTCTATCTGCTCAAAATCAAATGGATTTTTGAATTATTAGACTGTTTTCTCATCACTAGAACAAAGGTCCCATGAATAGTCAGATGCAGGTTTTAGGGGAGATAATCTTTACCATTGTAGGTGTCTTAGTTAGGGTTACTATTGCTGTGATGACACACCATGACCAAAATCAAGATGAGGAGAAAAGTGTTTATGTGGCTAATACTTTACTCTTCCACACTGTAGTCTATTAGTGAAGGTCAGGACAGGAACTCAAATGGGGCAGGATCCTAGAGGCAGGAGCTGTTGTAGAGGCCATGGAGGGGTGCTGCTTACTGGCTTGCTTCTCATGGCTGCTCAGCCTGGTTTCTGATAGAACTCAGGACCACCAGCTCAGAGATAGCACCACCAACAATGTTCTGGGCCCTCCTCTATCAATCACTAATTAAGAAAATGCCTTACAGCTGGATCTTATGGAGGCATTTTCTCAAGTGAGTTTCCCTCTTTTGAGATGACTCTAGCTTGTGTAAATTTGACATAAAACTTGCCAGGACATTAGGTAAATATCAAGTAGTGAGATTGCTACCTGGTATAGTGAATAGCATTTAGAAAACCTGATAAAATATTTTGCAATTAGCGGTATCCCTCTCCATCCAAAGTGACAGGGTTATGGATGCCATCTGCTTTCCACATCTTGGAAAATATGTATTCATCTCATTTTGAAATTTTGCATCCTAGAGTTAATCGTTTTATTATACCTGCAGAGAAATGTGATTTTAAACTTATTCAAGATGAAGGCATTTCTAAGATGCTGAATTCATAACCATGGAATCTATAATACTGTTAAACCAGCTACATTTTAGGGCAGGCAGGGTGTGGGGTGGCAGGTAGCTTGGACATAACTACAGCAGTAAGGCAAAGTGGCAGAGTTCTGAGGTCTATGTTGGGCTTGGAGGGCAGCGGAGAGACTTGGCTTTTGCCTAATGTGTGAATTCCTGGGTGTGAGCCCTAATACCATGACGGAAGTTATGGCTTAGTGGCATAGAGAAGGATTTTATAATTTTAATTTTGATTCTTTTGAAGTTACTGAAGATGTTCCCATTGTGTTGTGGGTGACACCATGCTTCTCACTTTACATCTTGTGCTAAGCTGGTTTTATTCAGCTTAAATCAAGCTAGAGTCTTCTGAGATGAGGCAACTTCAATAAAGAATATGCCTTCAAAGGACAAGCTTGTAGAAAAGTCTGTAATGCATTTTATTAATTAGTGATTGATGGGGGAGGGCCCAGCCCACTGTGCATGGTGCCATCCCTGGGCTGGTGGTCCTGGGTTCTATAAGAAAGCAGGCTGAGCAAGCCATGGGGAGCAAGCCAGTAAGCAGCACCCTCCATGGCCTCTGGATCAGCTCCTGCCTCTGGTTCCTGCCCTGTTTGAGTTCCTGTCCTGACTTCCCTCAGTGATGGACTACAGTGTGGAAGTGTGAGCTGAAATAAACACTTTCCTCCCAAAGATGCATTGCTCATGGCGCTTCATCACAGCAGTCGCTACCCTAACTAGGACACATCTTATAGCAAATTTAAAAAATCTTCTTCTTACCTCTCAGTGGGACATAGGAGTGCCCCAAACCTCTTCCCAACCTCACCACTATAACTTGTTCAACACTTGCATCTGATAGTCTGCAAGATTAACATTTATTATCTGTAAACGGGTGGAGGGTGTAATTTTGATTTCCAGGAATGTTATTAAAAGTCTGAAGTTGTTCCAAGACAGAAGTATATATTAAACCCCAGGAAACAAATCTAGCATTTCTTCAGCCCTTTCTATATGACACACAGTGTGCCAGGTGCACACAGCAATCATTTAATTTTTATGAAAACCAATGGCACATAACTGTGGAGTGCCCCCATTAAACTGACAAAGAAACCAATATTTATAATAGCATCTTGCCAATGTCACAAAACCAGTAGAATAATAGGATTTCTGCTTTATTAAATCAAAGCAAAAGGGACTGCATTAGTGAAAGAGTATTAAGACAGGTAAAGTTTGGAAAGGGTTCTTATTACTTGTAAAACTATTTTAATTTCAAATGGTTGCTTCCAGGAAGTGTACTGGTGTGAAACGATGAGGACAGGAATTTTTGTGGTACCAGATAAAATGTGCAGCTGAGACACTATGATTTGTGTAGCAATGCCAAGGAAATGTATTGAGAATAGACTCAACCCACAGGAGAAAAAAAGATGTTATGTTAATAAATGCCAGCCACAGGGTTGGCAAGATGGCTCAGTGGGTAAAACTGCTTTCAGCCAAGCATGACTGACTGAGTTTAATTCCTGGATCCAAGGTAGAAAGGGAAAGTTTACTCAAGTTGTCTTCTGACCTCCACGTGTGCCATGGCATACTTGTATCCCTCGCCTCATGCATGGGCATTCACATTAAATGCAAGTGAGTAGGTGTACACACACACACACACACACACACATACATATACACACACATACACACACACATACACACACACACACACACACACGCACGCACGCACCCACATACATATACACACACATACACACACACATACACACACACACACATACACACACACACATACACACACACACATACATATACACACACACACACACACACATACACACACACACACACACACACACACATACACACACACACACACACACGCACGCACCCACATACATATACACACACATACACACACACATACACACACACATACACACACACACATACACACACACATACACATACACACACACACACACACACTAATGGCAAGTATGCAAGAATGGCCAGGGAAAAATACCGTGTACTCAGCCCGTTTTCTGCATTTGATTAGTATCTTACGTCATCCTCACAGCATGCTGTAGGAAATTATTCCAGTGGGGTCCATAATTCAGGGGAGGGATAGTTGCATGGTTGACAGATGCATGAAGGTCGGATAGTCTTCCAGGGAGGGAATCTGTCTGGAGAGCCCAGACCTTCAGCCCACCTCACATACTGCTGAGTCATTTGCCCAAATCTCTGTCTTCAAAGTCCAAAATCACAAAAGTGGGTTTAAACTGTGCGCCAAATTGACCAATGGTGGGTGCTGAGACAAAGGTGTCTTGGACAGAGATTTATGATAGTAAAGTCAATAGGAGAGAGGGCTGGGCTGTCCATAAGGGCTGGGCTGAGATTCTGACAGTCTGCCTGATGGCTGTAAAGGACACCATGTCCTTCTCAGAAAAAAAAATGGATGCCAGGGGAGACCATTGAAGTAAGTCCACCATGATGAGTGCATAGCTTTGCAAGAAACTAGGCGCATCTGAGAGCCCACTTCCTGGATCTGAGTCGCAGAAGTGTTCTAGCACATGCGTGGCAAAAAGCCACTGGGTTTGCCACCCTAGGGACCTCTCTGTTATCTTTCCAGGATGAACATGGGATGTGTCTGGTATGCTGTGAGTTGAGTTCAGTAGATGTTCTGGATGCACAGGAGCATCAGAGTGGGCAACTGGCTCATAATGCTACATGGTTTTCTCTATTCTTTTCCTTTATACCTAAGTGCAGTGAGACAGAGAGAGACTTGTTGATATCCAAAATTGGGAATGAAATTAAAGGATGCATCATCCAAGGAGAGACAGAATTCTTTCACACCTACATATGATTGACCCTGCTGCTGGTGTTTACCTGTGTACTATTTCTGACCTAGGTTTGGACAAATTTAAAGCTGTAGAATTCACAGAACTGGTAGGACCATGGCAATGAATCCAGTGTTTGCAGAGAGTTTAGTCTTTAGATTGCAGGGGATAAAAAGGTATCTTTGTTGCTGAGAAAAATGCTAAAAGAAACCACTTCTCTCTCTCTCTCTCTCTCTCTCTCTCTCTCTCTCTCTCTCTCTCTCTGTGTGTGTGTGTGTGTGTGTGTGTGTGTGTGTGTGTGTGTGTGTGTGTGTGTCAGAGACACAGAAAGACAGGCCAGAGCCAGAACAAATACCTCACAGGTTGAAATAAGACCAAAAGAGAACACACCTTGCAGGCTGAGAGTTACATTTAGTTAAAACAGTTCACTTGCTGCTGGAATCTAGCTAAGAGATAAGTCTATTTCTCCTGTGTCAAGTCCCTGCTACTTAAGGCCTCTGCTTGTAATCAAGCATAAGTTCCTGTTCAGCCTCAGACTGCTTGTAACTCCCACTTGCTGATGTGTTTTCTCTGTCTTTGTGACTGCTTGTAGCACCCACTCACTTGATGCGTGTCCTTGCCTCTGTCCCTCCCCTTCTTATTGTACCCTTTTAATAGTGAATAACCATCATCTCTCTCACCACCAGTGACTGTCTTAACAAATGTCTTATCTCTTCTATAAAAAGAACTTCAAGAAACCAGTGGGACCTGCTCTAGAAAAATTCAAACTTCGGGGAGACAGCTGGATGGCCAGCCTAGAGTGCCCTCAAATACAGCTTGCTTTAATTTGGACAATCCTGGACTCTTTTTTTCCCTCAAATCCCAGGATTAACAGTGTGTAGAGAGGTAAACCCAAGTTATAAGATGAAGACTGAACACACTAGGGGTAGAAGCTAAGTCGTCGCTGCTTTGCCTTCAAATTTCCCATGGCAAGCATCTCTACCCAGGCAGCAAAGAGAATGAGTTCCCCACCTCCTAGCCTTTAGGGATTAAAGGCAAGTTAGAACTAAGTAATAATAAAGATAAAATACAGTTTTTTTAAAATAAACTCTGCTTTCAGATCTGTGGTTTCAAACCTACCAGACAAAAATAATAAAATTAAATGTTAATTGCTTCTAAGTGGTGAAAATATGAAAAAAAATCATAAATATCAAAGAGGTTTACCACAAAGTAAAGACTATTTTGTCGGTGTCTGATGCACTTATCATACATAAATCATTTAGCCATCTAATAGCCAGCTTGGTACTTTCATATACCCAATACCTGAGAGTCACATGCCAGTCATAAGATTCCTCAAAGGTGGAATTAAAAGTAATGTATGGGAGGCCGAGGCAGATAGATCTCTGTGATTTTAAAGACAGCCTTGTCTTCAGAGTGAGTCCAGGACAGGCAATCAGCCAAGGCTATTACACTGAAAGATCTTGTCTTGAAACAAAACAAAACAAACAAACAAAAACAAAAACTTATTACATGCAGGAGAATGTCTTCACCACAGTAAACACTGCAGTCTGTGGATGGTAGAGAGTAATACATTTGTAGTAACAAAAATATAATCTGTGATTTTTTTCTAATTACTGTAATTTTATTTAATTTTTGAAAATACATTTATGCAATTTTTGAGTTATATCCACCCACCATTACCTTCTTCCAACTGCTGCACAGGCTCCCAACATCATTGCTCTCCCAATTTCATGTTCTCCGCTTATTTTTCTGTAACCTGCTGAGTCCGACCAGTGCTTCTCATTGGTAGATTAGGCAGCAGATGTAACCCCCACACTTCTGGAGATGAGAGGTCTCAGACCAAAGTGCCAGCAAGGTGGGAGTTAAGAAAGAGGGTTCCTGTCCTGGTCGCTTTCTCACCATCTTCCTGAAGACAGAGGAGGACTCCGGTCTCTTCCTCTTCTTCCAAGGAGACTGGCAACCCCTTGGCCTCATCTCACGTACAAGACTCACCTGCAAGCACCATCACATAGAGGTGAGTATTCCAGCCTGTGGACTTCAGAGACACAAACATCCTATCCACACCAGGAGTTGAGGTGCTTAGGTGTGGGCAGAAAGAGGAGCTGGGGCCACAGCAAGATGCCCCAGGATGGAAGCATCTGCTGTGCCCCTGGCGGCTTTACCCCCCACTTGCAGATAGCCCCTGCCAACAAAGCAAGGCTACACCCTCCTGTGGACACTGGGCTCACAGGTGGCCTGTAGTATCCTACAGGGCTACGGGGTGGCCAACACCTGGCATGCAGTCCAGCTGGATTTGCCGTCATTCCAAGTAACCCCTTTCCCACAACTACTACTTTGCTCTTAGAGCAGAACAGGCTCCATTTCTGAAAAAAAAAAAAAAAATCACTATTAACTTTTCTCACCAGACCTATGGACATGAAATTATGTGCTCTCTGACTGCTGGCCTTTCTCCTTGCTTTCCTAGCTCCCCAGGCATATTCTTTGAGCATTTCCTGACACTGGCCTCCCTCAGCCAACTCTGTATCTGCAGTTGTCCAGGAGTAATAAGCTTCCAGGCCGGGACTGGGGCCTCAGGCCTGGTGGCACACACCTGTACTCCCAGAACTCAGTAGGTAGGAACATGTTTCTGAAAAACAAAAACAAAAACAAAAACAAAAATGGGGGAGGGGGGAGCATCCACTGCCAGTCCTGTGTACCTGGCCCATCTTTCTTAGCATCTGGGAGCACATGCTTGGCACATACTGAAGCCCCAAACTCTTCACTGGACAGGGCTTGCAGCTCATTCCAAATTCTGAAAATGTATATATCACAGAAGTTACTAACCCCAAGTAGTTCGTAGTACTTCATTCTATGCCCTCCTTTATTCCCCACTCAGCTTTAAAGCATGCAGGTTAAAAGCTGGTTTTGTGTATCTGAAGTTTATGAACACAGCATTCACTTCCAAAGGTCAAATACCAACCCGAAGCTGACTGGCTCGAACAGCTCGTAAAACTAAATGAGGTAAATAATAATAGAATCTAAAGTGAATGTGCATCTGGATATGGAAAACGGCTTGGCATCAGCCACTCTTTCAGGATATTAAATAGCCTACAATACATTTTTTAGTAGTAAAAGCTTTGAATAAAAGCTTTTTATAATGTAATTATTGGGTAAACGATAAGATATCACTCCGGGGCTAAACATTTCATCCATGTTTTATCTATATTTAATTTTTATCCTGAGGAGATTGATTTCAGAGCTCTTGGATAGAGCCATGGTTTCTTTGATGTAGGGTTGTAGTTTTGTTTCACTTTTGGTGTGTGCATGTGTGTTTGTGTGCGAGTACGTGCATGCATGCGTGTGTGTGTGCATGCGTGCGTGCGTGCTTGCATGTGTGTGTGTGTATGTGTGTGTGTGCGTGCGTGTGTGTGTGTATATGTGTGTGTGTGTACTACTTTGTCAGCAATGCTTCATGAGTACACAATGACACAGAGAGTCTCAGCTGAATCAGACAGATCAGGACTGGCATCAAGAATACCGAGCTAGACCCAGAAGGACCCCACTTGGATAAACACAGACAACACTAAATAGAACCAGGAAGGATCTGGGGCCTGCAGTGCACTGGTGATCAGTTACTGAGCTTTGACTTGATGCCCAGGGGTTAAGGAAGGTTGTACTTGGTGCCATAGAATTCAGACAATCAGCCATGCACACGGAACCCTCATGATGACGAGATTAAGACAGCACCATGGAGCTGAGCAAGCTATGCAGCCAGAGCAGATCCATTAATGCTTTGCCCGACAGTGATCCAAATTAAGCGAAGACCACCATCAATAGCTATAGCTCCTAACTCACCTGCATCGGGGGCTGCTCAGAAGGAAAAGCTTGTAGAGAGGATTGGTGTGGTTATCTGAGAAGCTTCCAGAGAAAAACACACGTGCTGTTCGTGTTCTGTCTGTTTGACACAAGCTAGAGTCATCAGAGGCTGAGTAGTGATGTGGGTCCCACAGACAGCAGGGGTCAAGAGAATGACAACAGCTGCAGAATCTATTCTGCAGGAGCCTTCTGGCCTCCTCTGGATGTTTGTGCAGAAGAAGACCCTGATGTCTTCCTGAGCAGTAAGCAAAGAGAGCTGGAGAGCTGGAAGGGCATCTGAGAGCCTGGGCCGGGCCACAAGCAGCCCGAACTCAGGTTTCAGTTCCATTGTCACTACCAGATGCTGGACACTAAAGAAACACAGTTGTGTGTGCATAGAACTGGAGGAGCCACACCTGTGCCACAGCACTGGTAGAGCCATTCAAGAATCACAGTACAGGGGGAAGGAAAGGCTCTGAGAGGCCTGGCCCAGCAGAAACCTGAAGGAAAGACTTCCCAGTGCCTTTCCACACCTTTCACCAATGGCGTTACGATTACAGGACCACAGTGGTGCATGTCCTAGCTACACTCTGAAGATCAGGCAAGAAAGAGAAAATCAGGAAAGAAAACCTAACATAAATCTGTGCACAGCTTCATTCAGCTTCATGTCAGCTGTAGCAGGTACCACATCTTCCACCATGTTTTCCCCATGTTTTCTCAACTGGCCATTTGCCTCACACTGTACTACTGTGGACCCCTCATCACTGCAGCCCCTGGACTACACAGCCTCTGGCATGCATCTTGCATCTGTGCAGGAACAGAAAGAGATGACTAGAGAGATCATGGAATTCTGTTAGTTTCTCTATCACTCTATGACTCAGTGTTGGTAATCACAGCCTCTCACTGAGGCAGGGGAGATGATGCCAGGAACATTGAGAGAAAACTGCAATTGGCATCCAGGATGATCTTAACACAAAGGAGGATGAAGAGGTTGAGAGAAACATCTAAGTTCATGCATAGGACACAACCCCAAAGATTAATTTAATTGAGAAAATTATTAAGAAAAAAATCATCTCTTAGACTGAGTTTTAGCTGTCAATGAGTGATCCAGGTTCCTTCACAGGCTGCTTGGTTTCCTCATAAAGCACCTGAGGTACCATGGAGGACATTAATACCACTATATTGGCCATTGAGTCTAAAATATGAGAGGATTTACAAAGAAAATAGCACACATGCGCACGTGCGCGTGCGCGCGCGCGCGCGCGCACACACACACACACACACACACACATGTTATGCAATGGTTGATATTTTCTAGTCCATCCTAATGTTTTTAATTAGAAAAGGGAAAATTTGGGGGTAAATTGCAAGATCACCTAAAGTTAACACGCACACAGACACACACACACACACACACACACACACACACACACACACACACACACACACACACACACCCCAGACAGGTATGTTTTCAAAAGAGGTATGAGAAATCCAGTTTCCTGTGTGAACTCAGACAGGCTCTTCTATGTGTGTTAAATCCATCTAACTATGTTAGCTACTTGGTATCCTTCCAGGACCACACTTGCAATAGAAGGAATGAACACCATTCAGAGAATGGTGCCTGTGATTAGCCGGTGGATTGGCCTCTAACAAGTTTTACAGATGTGTGGTGTGGGTGTGCCTGTAGGTGTCATAAGGCTTTCAAGCACGCCTCTCAAACATCTACAGTTTACTCCAGTAGCAAACAACAACAAAGTGAATAAATGTGGATGAAACCACTAAACTCACGACATTGCCCCTGTCCAGGTGGGAGTCAGAGAGTAACACAGACTGACCCAGGGAAGAGCACATCCCAGGGGAACAAAGGACTCCAAAAGCAATTCTATAAGAGTTACGCACTTGTTACATGAGGCTTGGGGCATTTGCAAGCCATGCGATTGACATGTACAGCGAGTGGCCTTATTTCTTGAGGGGCATTAGCATCACCTAAAATGCACTTCTGAATGTGTCTGTGATGGCATCTTTGGGGGCAATGTTAAGAAGGATCTTGGTTGTGAGTGGTACCATCCCATGGGCTGGGGTTCCTAGACTGAATGAAAATAGAGAAATGTTGCTTGCAGACTATGACTGTAAGCAGCCATCTCACCCTCTTGACAGCATGCTTTCCCTACCACGAAGGCTGTATCACCTCAAACTATAAACCAAAATAACCCTTCTTCCCTAAGTTGCCCTTACCAGGTATTTTGTCTCAGCAACATGAAAAATCATTAATGCAATAGACATTGTGTCCACATCTCCCAATAGAACATCTGGCTTCTCCTCCATCCTCTTTGTAGATATGATAGGAGAGGTCAAAGGTTCATTTCCCAGAGAAACCTTATAACACTTCTCCATAAGAGCTCCAAACCACACTCTGAGTGCTCAGTGTTGCCTGGAGAGAGGGGTACATGCTGAACCACAAAAATGCTAATGAATATTCAATTTTAGAGCTTTTCTACCTTCTCAGCAACACCCCAGCATCACTTCTGTAATCAAAACAACAGTAATCACAATTTTTCTAAGTAAGTTTTGGATTGCAATATAAAATGGAAATTATTTTGTTGAACTTACAAATATTTTGAAAAGAATTCTTGCCGAATGGAGTTTAGTGGGAAAACAGACTTCTGATCCCTATTTAAGATTCTGGCACATTGTGTATGTAGATGTCGGGGGAGCATATCCACACAAAAGATACGTTGCTTGAGAAAGAAGATCTGTGTTTATCAATTAATACTGCCAAATACTGAACACAGATAAAGCAGACATTAATGGGGATCAATTGCTTGTAAACTTATCTGCTTGTGGACTTCAGAGCTCTGCTTCTTCATACAAATCACTTACGATCACATACAGATGCAATGACCGACAGCTGAAGAAAAGCAATTAATGTGAAGAGCTTGCACTTAGAAGGTTAGAGGATAGTAAAAGCTGTGTATTGTAAATCAGCTTCATACAGCAGTAAGGCAATAGCAGGTTTGGTACCCTCAACACTGTTTGGGTTAACTACTATAATAATATTTAGAAGAATGAACAGAGTTCATTTGATTTGTAGTTGGAGTGGAAATATGTTTTTTAAAAGTAAAAAAGAACACTTACTTTAGACTAAGTACAGACTGAGGCGAGCATTCCAGAGGAGCAGGTAGCAGGGCTGAGCAGCAGTGGGCTGGCATGAGGGTGAGATGACTGGTGAGATTGTGTCCAATGTCACAATCTGCAAGCAACCCTTTCTCTAGGTCTTGACAGAGCAGGGTGCATAGCCACCTTTAGTGCAAGGAGACATTTACTAAGCCATCAATTTCCTCCTGTAGCCTCTGAGAGGGTTTTTTTTTTAATCAATTTCAGTGAATTAATAGATGGTCTTTCTTCTTAGTGAGTTTCTGTATACCTACTGTATGAGACAGACTTTATACTAATGAAAGACCTGGTTTTTACACTTTAAAATTTATTTCTTGATTATTAAGTATACAATGCTCTGCCTGCATGTGCACCTGCAGGCCAGAAGAGGGCATCAGATCACATCATAGATGGTTGTGAGTCACCATGTGGTTGCTGGGATTTGAACTCAAAGAGCAGACAATGCTCTTAACCGCTGAGCCATCTCTCCAGCCCCTTTAAAATACCACACTTATGCTGAAGACTCTCTAAGTCTGATCCATGGATTATAATGTCACGGTTGTGCAGAGGAAGAATACTGCAGATGCAGAACTGGATTATCTTGGACTTCTTTGGCTCCGTTAATATTCATGCATTGCCCAGCATCCTGTGACTATCGAGTGGAATTCAGCTCCCAAGGTCAGCCTCACTCTGTGTCCCTTTATGGTGATGCTCACTGGGCAGCCTGAGTGATGGCTGTAATACTGTGTCAACATTGAAAACAACCCTAGAATCTCTAATGAGAGGGGTACCAGTGAGAACGTTTGTTGGTGAACCCAGTTTGGTAGAGAAGTGTTGGGTCCCAGCCCATGGGAAAAATTGAATCAGGGTTCACCTGAAAGAAGGAGTGGGGATTGAAAGTAGGATACAGAGACGCTAGAAATAACAAATCAAGTCAGGAAATTTCTGATCAAGATTCACTTTATTGCCGACTAGCAAGAACATATATAGAGCAAGGTCAATAGGATTTATTTTAATCTCATTCACCCTAGGCCCCAGGCAAGAATACAATAGCCTAAATTGCTCTCTGTAGAACTTCCTAGTTCTCTGAGTAGTTCCTTGTAAGAACTTCCTAGATCCTCTGGGTGGTTCCAAGTTGAGACTTCTCTACTTCTTTCAAAGGTAAATAGTCCAGGGATAGCCTAGAACACAAGACCTCGTGGTGAGGTAAAGGTCAGCAACTCAAAGGTCACAGCATACAGTCTAAGCACAGGATTTCTGACATGGCAGAATTTGGCATGGGTTCCCACAGAGAAGCTGAGTTAAACTTGGAGGGACTGAGGTCACTTTTCACTAGTGACGTCAGAGTCACAGAAGGTGCTACCGATTGGGCCAGGCTTCCCACATGACCTGCTATGGGGATTCCAGGTTGAGGAGGCTGCTGCTGATGCCATGGTAGTTATGCAACACATGGAAGGTAGAATGTGGGTATTGGTCTTCTTTATGGGATCCTGTTGTCTGGGTTTCTACCTTCAGTTTTCTGTTGTCTGTCATTCTGCGTTCATGCCGTTTCCATAGAGTCCAGCACCCTCATCCCCTATCCCGTTCCCTGCATCATCACAAAAGACCATGTGCCTGCCACAGTCTAGCTGCAGAAGCTCTCTGATGGTTGTTGTGACTCTGTCCATGTTTTAGGTATCCACACTCTGCTTTAAGGCTGTAATTCAGATTCCTTATTCTTCTTGTCGCAGCTTGAGTGCTGAAGGTCCCTACAGAGTCATGTGGTGGAACACTTAGTTCTCAGGAGGTGGGGCTGTTTGGGGAGGTTTTGGAAAGTTTGATAAGAGAAGTCTTCCCAAGGGTAGGGATGTAGTTTAGAGCTCCCAAGAGCCTCTAGTTAGTTCTCTGCTTCCTGGCATGTTCACGTGTAAGTAAGTGAGCTGGTCTAATCACTGTATCTTCTCCAACACAATGGGTTGCACCCTTAACTCTTGAGCCACAATAAGCACTTCCTCCCTTAAATATCATTAGCCAAGCATTTTAATACAGCAAAGAGCAAAAATGGTACTGTCTTTCCTGAGAGAGAGAGAGACAGAGAGAGAGAGAGAGAGACAGAGAGAGAGAGAGAGCGCGCCAATGCTTTTCATTGCTCAATACTTGTAGACTGAAAACATACAAAGGAGGGATGAGGAAATCACTGCTTGACTGTCATCATGGAAAACTCAGGTTCTAGAGCATAACTCTGGGATCCAAGCCTGCAAGTGAACACTGTAAATGTTTGATTTGCCTTCAGGGATGGTTCTGACACTCAGAAGAGAAGGAGCATGCTACTATTATGGAAAGCGCGTCATCCTACAGTGTGGCTTTCCTCCAGGGAAAATCCATGCACCTCTGCTTAAGAGATGAAAACCATACCTTAGGGACACAGTGTTGTTTCTGGTGTCTATGTAATATCTTAGAAATTGAACCTCTTCATGTCTATGTTTTACATTTTATAAAACATTAGGGAGCCCAGGTAGCATGGAGCATCATTGCCAGGAGGTGGCAAGAAACGCAGCTGACATTCCTGTTTGGATGTGTCCTTCTGTGTACATGATGGGACACTTTCTGTTGTTAGTGCTCATCTGTGTTTTGTTTTGTTTGGTTTGGTTGTGAGATGTCAAGAAAGGCAGAATTGAATTAGAAATTGGACTGAGTGGTTTTAGTCAAATGTGCTGTTTTTCAACTTTGTGAGGGGGGAAAAAACATTAGCTTATATGCTTTAGTTTCTATAATAGATAAACACGTAACTTTGATCCCATGGAAAACATGACTTATGTGGGCATCGCCCCATCCTAGTTTTCAGGGAGCAGTTCACATTCAGCTCAGAAACCAGAAGCTAATTCTCCTTCAGGAAATGGTCAAGGGCGTCACCCACTTCTGGTAGGATTGGAACTAGTCTCCATATCTTGCTGTCTATTTGTCTCCCCAAGCCCATGAGAGGCTGGGGCAGGGGAATTCTAAATTCAAAGCCAGAATGACCTCATATAAAGACCTGATCTCAAACATAAGAATAAGCCAACAAATTCCAGAGCCTATTGGATAAGCATCCAGTAGGGAGCCCATTTTCAGAGTTGTTACTGTGCTTGCACAAGGCTATCACTTGAGAACTCTATAGAATTGGCTTGCTGTTAAGAAGTTTTGTCTGTCCTGGAGACCAAAATGACCAGAGAACCGATCTGAAGGCTGTCGCTCAGGTAGAAGGGAGATTTTTTTTTTTTTTTTTTTTTTTTTTTACTATTTTTTAATCTTTTTTTTTATTAATTTAATCATATTACGTCTCGATTGTTAGCCCTTCCCCTGTTTCCTCCCATTCTTCCCTCCCTCCCATTTCTCCCCTTCTCCCCTCCCCTATGTCCGTGACCGAGGGAGACCTCCTCCCCCTATATATGCTCTCAGAATATCAAGTCTCTTCTTGGTAACTAGCTATCCTTCCTCTGAGTGCCACCAGGTCTCCCCATCTGGGGGACATGGTCAGAAAAGGGCACCAGAGTTCGTGTGAGAGTCAGATCTCACTCTCCACTCAACGGTGGAGAGTATCATGTTCGTCGGCTAGGTCTTGGTAGGGGTTCGAAGCTTACTGCCTATATTCTCCTTGGCTGGTGCCTTAGTTTGAGGAGGACCCCAGGATCCAGATCTGCCTGTTATAAAGTTCTTCTTGTAGGTTTCCAGGACCCTGTGGGTCCTACTATTTCCTCTTTCTTCCATGCTACTCTTGCCTAAAGTCTCAATCGGATATCCTCTCCTCTGACCCACTTTCTTGGTAAGTAAAGATTTTCATGGTACATATCCTAGAAGGGAGATCTTAAACTGAAGAATCATGCTGCAAAGAGCAACAACATGGCTGAACTCCATGCTCTGCCTCACATCCCATAATTTCTGTGTGCCCCTACCCTTCCTAGTGCCTCTTGGAGTAAAGATATTTTAAATATCAGAACCATAGATTTTATAATTTAATACAGTGTGTGCATTCAGAGGTATGGACAATCATTTCAAGGAGCCTTCAGCAAAGAAAGTAAAGCTTTGCAAACACTACAGAGCAAAACAGCCGAGGTACTGGGTGCAGGTGAATGGACTTGGGAGTCAGCTGTGCATATACAAAACCAAACAGTCATTGAGTGCAAGGAAGTCAATTAAAATGCAAATATTATGCCTGTCCTCTATTAAAAGGAGAAAGAAAATTAGGAAAACAAGCTAAGGATTAAACATTGATTATATATTTTAATTAAGTGATAATTTATGACAGAGCTTTAATGGGGATTATATGAACATATCTGGGGGAAAAGTTCACCAGTGACAGTGGGTTAAAAGTTAATGCTCTACAAAGGTTATAGAGGATGGTGCTTTCTAATGCTTCTGGAATGTTTTAATGCATGCTTCAGAAATTCAGTGTTTTCGTTAAGCTATAGTAAGTCTATCATTACCAACAATTTTATAAACTCATTGTACCATGTGTCCATTTGGGAGAAGCATTTTCCATTTGGACAATGCATTGCTTTCCAGAATCTTCACTTTGGTGGGGATAGTCAGGTTTCTCCTGCTCTGACAGTGACCAGGTATGACCTTTGAACTCACCATTTCTAGTGCCAGAGGGCAGGCCTCCTCATTCAAGGTTGCTCCATCCCAGGGTTCTCCATCCCTTCATCCTTGGAGGCATTTAAGTGGACAGGAAAGCCTTGCTTGCCAACAGAAATTAGCCTAGATCCATCTTTTTAACGAGCACTGTTTATGGAATGCAGACTGTCCAAGCTCCAGTTGGACCCTCTCTCTCCTCTCTGATTTCCTTACCTGAGCTTTGATTCACTGCTCAGGACTCTGTTTCCTCCATGGACGACACCAAACCACCAGGTCTTCTACTGCCTGGAGCTCTCCACGGGCTCTGTGAGAATCAGACTGAGGAGGCTGGAGACAGCAGGACTAGGGAACTGACACATGGAGAAGGGACTGCTTAGTCAGAGAGGACAGTCTCCTTCTTGGTGGTAGGTGGGGGTATGGAGGGCAGAGGAAGAGACTGTGGTAAGAATGGACAACATGCCCAATTAGAACAAACAGTAGTGACTACAGCTCAGATCTGTGTGCAGTCAGCATGTCTCTCAGCGATGTGCATGCCACAAAGGTGCTGCCAAACTGCACAGATGTCTCTGTGTGTAATACTTATATCTTGACCTTCAAGATCAGTCACTTGCAGGGATTCTTCCAGAAACACTTGGGGTAGTTTGCTGGCTATTTTGATTTCATCTTGACACAAGCTAGAGCCATCCAAGAGGAGAAAATCCCATTTGAGAAAATGCTTCCACAAGCCTGGGCCATGAGCAAGCCTATAAAGCTTTTTCTTAATTAGTGATTAATGAGGGAGGATCTAGTCCATGGTAGGTGGTGCCATGCCTTGGTGGGTGGGTGGTCCTGGGTTCTATAAGAAAGCTCACCCTGGTGAGTGAGCCATGGGAAGCAAGCCAGTAATCAGCCCTCCTCCATGGCCTCTGTATCAGCTCCTGTCTCCAGGTTCCTGCCCTGTTTGATTTCCTGTCCTGACTGTCTTCAATGTTAGCCAGTAATCTGGAAGCATAAACCAAATAAACACATACAAATTGCTTTTGGCTGTGGTGTGTCATCACAGCAATAGTATCTCTAACTGGGACAGAAATTGGTACCAAGATAGTGGGGTATTGCTGTGACAGACTTGACCAAGTATTTTTTGGCGGGCTGTGGGAGGACTTTGGAACTTTGGGCTAGAGTGTTTAAAGCTTGGTGAACTGCTCTTCAGGAGATTATAAGAATGTTGAAAGCAGTGCAGATGATGAAGGCCTGGCTTGTAAGTTTCAGAGGGCATCAAAGACTCTTCTAGGCTATTAGTGTGAAGATTCCATGGCATCTTATCCTCTGGGGTTAAAGACTCAAGTGTGATTAACCAAAGACCAACATTATTGAGGTGAAATCTTCTGGGAAGTGTTTCCTCTGGGTCAGTACACAGAGGCCGTGTTCCAGAGTCGGCTAAGATCCTGCCATGAGCTGGCAGCTGACTCTTACTTGGTAAGTATAAGAGTCACCCAGGTGGAATTAGTTTGGAAGGCATGATAGGGTCATGGAAAACAACTGAGGATTGACACTGTGAGAAGCCAGAAGCCACAGGTGAAGGTGCAACCTCAGTAGTTGGAGCAGTTGGAGACTTGGGGCTAAAGGGGTCATACAGAGAAGCTGAGGCAGGGTAGCATGAAGAGAGCCCAGGAGAGGCTATTGATAAATGTACAGCCCAGTTGCAGCAGGAGATCCTAGCATTTTGAAGATGACAACACGTGATTGCCAAGGACAGCTGTGGGTTGAAGTGGAGCCTTCCTGAAATTAGAAGACGAGCTGTGTGTGCTGCAGAGGGTGGAGCGAGAGAAGCGGCCCAAGCCTCTCGGAGGAGCCCAGAAGAGCACGAGTGAATTCCAGACACTGGACATCGAGGTATTTACAATGTGGAGTCTATTTTTGCTTTTGTTTAGATTGTGAACCTGTCCTGGTCCTTCCATCTTGAAGCAAGAAAGGATTTTTACTTATTTTTTATTTTATAATTGTGCACAGCTGAGACTTTTAAAGAGACAAACCTAATACAGTGTTTGAATTAGTAAAGATTGTGGGACTTCTAAGTTTGTAGTATGTTTTATATTAGATCTCAGAGATGAATAAAAAACGAAAGGTTATGTCTTAATTAGTGTAGTGTTTGTCAAGATGACAAAGTTGTCAATTTTGCTGGCAAATTTTATGTCAACTTGACACACTCTAGAGCCATCTGAGAGAAGGAAACCCTCAATTGAGACAATTCCTCCATAACAGTGGCCTGTAGGCAACCCTGCACTGCATTTTCTTAATCAGTGATTGTAGGTGGTGCCATCCCTGGGCTTGTGGTCTTGGGTTCCATAAGAAAGCAGGCTATACCAGTAAACAGCATCCCTCCATGGCCTCTGTATCAGATCCTGCCTCCAGGTTCCTGCCCTGCTTGAGTTCTTGTCCTGACTTCCTCCAATGATGAAGTACAGGGTGGAAGTGTAAGACAAACAAATATTTTCATATCAACTTTTTTGGTAATGGTGTTTCATCATAGCAAGAGAAACCGTAACCAAGACACGTGGGGTCTGAAATATCTCCGGTGTTTGCCAGGACTTTGTTGCACTTTTCTCAAAATAGATAATACTTGGGTTTTACTGTGTATTGATCTTGGCCTCATATTTTACTTTTTCACATAATTTCAAATATCTCTCATATCAAATGCACAGCATACAAACAGACATATAGGGATATTACTCAGCCAATGAAGAAGGAAACGAATCATGTCCGTTTAAAACAGATACACCTTGACGCATTATGCTTAAGTGGAAAATTCAGATGCAGAACACTGATAACTGCACAGTCTTGCTCCTCTTATGTGGCGTGTGAACCAGCTTCTGAGTCATCAGGATGAATGGCCATCTTGTTGTAATACGTCTCCTAGACCTTTTTAACTGGGATGCTTCCCCAGACACAGGCCCAGAAGGCAAACAGTACTCCCCTCTGACACTTCACACATGGCTCTAATCCCAACAACTCAGGAGGATTGTTGAGAGTTCAAGGTAAGCCCTGGCTACAGAGCAAGACTTTGTGTGGTGATGGATAAAGACATCCTACCACGAGCCACTCAGTGCTTGAGTAAGGTCTGATACTGCAGGAACTTGTGTCTTGTAGTTCTTGTTTTCAACTGGAAGCCAGCATGGACTCTAAGAGGCTGGGGAACTCTCTTGGGTCATGTGCTACTTAGTGCTCAGAAGAGTATGTTCTAGTTTACTGGATGCACACTGCAGGATTGGGGATATGTCAGGCAGTGGAGAGAGGGAACACAGAGGGTGAAACATGGAGACAGCTTCGATGTGACATTACCCTTGTGTCGGAACACCTTGGCAAACTTTAGGGAATGACGTCAGCACTCCCAGCTCTCATTTCTTTGGCTGGTTGGTCCCATCCTAGGATCTCCCCACTACTCTGCTACCCCAGCACATATCACCCCTCTATATGGAAACAGTATGGCAGGACTAGCTGCAGGTGGGAACCTGCTTAAAGCACCTGTCTACCTTTTAAAGTACCTTGTGTGCCTCTCTGAAGTCGGGCAGCTGTCTGCTGTCCCAAGCCATCCAGAAAGGAAACACCTGTGTTCAACTCTAAAAGTAAAATGTAGCATGTTTATGAGGTCCTAAATCTCTCTCCCAACAAGCCAGGCTTCTTTAATTCCATTCATTCCCACTTGCCCAGAAGGAATAAAGCTTAAAAGCAGCATCAGCGTGTTGCTGTTTTGTTCTGTCTGTGGAACTCATCTTCGGAATGAAAAGTGCATTTGAAAGCCTGCTGTGAAATAGAAGTCATGCTGGGTTTATTTTCTGAGGTTGTTTTGACTTTAGGGGTGATCAGATTTGAACTGGCTTAGAGACACAGGGCCAAACACTACGGTTCCAAACAGGTCTCTTTTGTCCGTCTGCCAGGGAAGGTGCATTAGTTAGAACCTCATCATTTCCCTTATCCCATTCAGTAAAATGGAAACAACACTAGAAAGTGTCAGACTTGCCTTTTAAATAGATTGCCTGTAAGGGGAGGGCAGGTGCTGGTTCAGCATCGCATCCCTCTTAAACTTTACATTGGGAGTTCTTTAGGTGAGTGGGTTGGTTCTAGAGGGTAGGGGTTTAATTCCCAGTACACCTGTTGGCTCACATCTGTGACTCCAATCCTAGGGGATCCATTGCCTTCCTCTAGGGGCCATGTACATGGTCCCAGGACATATTTTCAGGCAAGCATCCACGCTTAAATGTTTTAAAGGTATTTAAAATTTATTAGGTGGTACTATGTACTAACAACACTAAACCATAGAGGAATTCTCTGATTTGACAAAAGTGGATGAGTGAAGCATTTGGCTTCGCTTCTTGAGTCCAGCAGTGCTGGTCTGCCCCTGGCTTGGGTGTCATGAACACAATGATGTTTCCCAAGGCTCAGGACACCTTTCCAAGGAAACCAGCCAATGAGATTACAGCTCTCCCATTATCCCACAGAACAGACTAGCAAATACAGGTGCCTCTCAACACTTCCACCTGCCTGCTCATCCTAATCTCGACATACATAGTTTTTTCTTTTTTTCAATTTAAAAAAATTGTTAGATTTATTCATTTTATTTTACATATATTCATATTTTGCATGTATCTATGTGTGTCTACCACATGTATGCCTATGCCCATGAAGGCTAGAAGAGGTTATCGGATCCCTCCAAACTGCTATTATAGAAGATTGTAAGCCTCTATGGGGGTGCTGGGGACCAAACCTAGGTCCTTTGCAGGAGTGTTTCCAGCCATTGAGCCATCTCTTCAGCCGCAGACCACCTTCCTTCTAACATGAGTCTCATGAATGTTTATACACATATTGGTGGTACTGATATAGCAGGGTCACAGATTCCCACGCATACATGATGATACATGGCTTCTTCTTAGCAGTAAGTGGCAACACGAAGCTTAAATGCAGTAATTGTGGTGAGGGGGTGTGAGTTTTCCTGTTCAGACTATTAGAGCTTTCAGTGCGATCAGAAGGAATTACTTGTGGGTTTAAAAGTGGTTGTCTCTGGCGGGTAGAGGATCCTGGGAGCCTAGGAAGGCTCCTGTATGCCTATTTTACAGGGAGACTTTGTAAAGGAAAAATAAAACACTAATCACTCTGTGAATTTTAAAATGTGCATTCCTAATGAAGACCAACACTCAAGAGCAATGCAAAGTCTTAAAGAAAAGCCTTTAAAGAAAATTACCCCTTCTAAATAATACTTTAGATACACACACACACGCACACATACACACACGCACACACACACGTATGTATGTGTATACTAATGTGTATAAATGTGTATGTATTATATATATATTACTCATTGTCACTGAAGAGCACCAAATGCTGCAATCACAAGAGAAGCTTGTTTTGTAATAAACCCATCATAAAGCAAACGTCCTGACATCTCCATGCAGGCTCTTGTTTTGTAGTTTCCAGTGTTTTATAATTTTCCATGAACTAATTCAGAAATTAAAGCATAATTGGGAGAAACTCTAATTTCTAAAACTCTTAAGGGAAATGACTGGGTTTCTCATATTGTGATTCTTTGTCAAAATGTTGAGTTCTCATAGTTTCATTGAAGTGGAAGCAACTATTTCATTTTAGCCTGAATTTGCCGTAGACGTGATACAAATTCTCCTGAGACTGGAGACTCATGGAGTGTTCACGCAGGGTTCAAGCAAGCGTGGCAGATGCATCAGAGTCTAGTGTCCAATCAGAAAGCTGCACAGATAAACTATGGCCCTATTGAACAAGTGCAGTGCCAACTCAGTGTTCCTTGGGGGCTGGTGGCCAGAGTGTGTGAACGTGGTCCACCTGCTCAGACCTCACAGGCAGGAGGTGTCACACAATCAGTGAGGCTGTGAAGGATGGATAGACAGGAAAGCTGGAATTTATAGGAGACTGTCATCACATTTTGACTATGCACCGTGAGTCACAGAAATGGGGCTCAGAGTCTTTCTTGATGTAAAGATGCCTTCCAATTTGCCTCTGATGATGGTGGTCAGTCCCGCCAGGCCTAGGTGGGGGGAAACTCTTCTGTTCAGAATCGAGAGCAGCAAGGTGGCAGACACAGGTGGACAGAGGCAAGAGCCACTTGGAGAGTAGTTTTCCAGTGGGTAATTATTCAGGTCAAAGACTACTTATTGATAATGAGAAGAAGCACCAAACAGGAAGGACAGGAAGGGAAATTGTAACAGACTAAGAAAAACCAGACTGGAAGATACGACATTTATATCCCAGCAATCTGCCAAGACCTGTGCAGCTTTGATGGGTGTGAGAGGGAAATGAAGAATGACCTCACAGATGGTTACAGGGAAGCCAGGCTCTGGTGGGCCCTGGGCTCTGATGGAGACATGCCAGCTGCTGGGAAACTCAGCATCCTTACGATACAGTGCTGAGTGGGGAGGCTGGGTTGTTGTTGAACACGGAGGAGGCAGGCTTTTGGTAGGAGGTCTCTGCAGGGGAGCAGTCTCAGGCATCAGTCATCTGGAAGGAGGAAGCTGTGGTGGACAGTTTCGGCACACAGTGGCTTTAGTTTAGTCAATCATTTGGAATGTTTGTGCTTGGGCTACAGAAGGGCCTTGCCACTCCTGAGTCTGGCTGTGGGGAAGGCTTTGCCATTTCCATAGGTCTGAGGCACTGGGATCCTTGACATGGCTGTGCTTAGGGCAACACTACACTTTTTCACTCAGGACTTCATCCACTCTTCACAATAGTCCAGTCAACTTTCTCCATGAAATTAAAAGAGGAAACAAATTACTATAATTCTCCCAGTTTCATTAATGTGTTACTGACATTTTAAGTAAGCTAAGTCATACATAGTAACAATTTTGATTGATGCTCTTCTAAAAAGACTAAGTAAAAACTGGAGATTTGTGCTGTAACGGTAAACGTGAGGTTATGTCAGGACAACGCCTAAAGAATCTGTGGTGTTAAGATTAAGATAATGATAGATCAAAGTTACCAGAAATTATATGGAGTTTAATAAATGAGCATGAGGGGAGAAGAAAAATGGGGGAGGAGTACCTCAGAGAGAAAGAGACAGAGACAGGGACAGGAAGAAGAAGAAGAAGAAGAAGAAGAAGAAGAAGAAGAAGAAGAAGAAGAAGAAGAAGAAGAGGAGGAGGAGGAGGAGGAGGAGGAGGAGGAGGAGGAGGAGGAGGAGGAGAAGAAGAGAGAGAGAAAGAGAGAGAGAGAAGAAAAGTAAGAGAAAAGGGCGAGGCAGGACTGTTCTTTTATATAACCCTGGGCAGGGCCATGCCTCTATGGCAGGTAAGCAAGACATCATAGGTAGGCAGACTGAAGCAGAATGCTAACATGGGTCCTGACATGATTTATTATGCACAAATCTGGGCAATTCTTTATTGTTCTATGTGATTCTCTTACGCCAGAGCTTGAGCCTGTGGCAGATGAACAGAACTGTAGCTGATATTCTGTTGATGTCTGTTTTTTACACTCTATTTTATTTGGGGTATTGAAGCCTCTACCACCCTTCCACCAACCCCTTAACCCTAGGTATAAGAAAGATTGTTAGTGAGGAGAAGGAGTGCAGACTCCTTTACCTCTCCTGTCTGTTTAGGGTCAGTTGGGTTCTTTTGGGGGCAACATCAATCTCCATCAACAGCAAACACAGCAAGCAGTCTCCTCCAAGCCACTGCATTGAAGGTTTTCTGCCACACCAGTCTCTGGTCTCTCCAAACTGCTCCTCACCACAGGCCATTACCGGTGCACACCACACTTTCTCTCTCCATGCTCTCCTATTTATCTTCCTCAGAGTCCTAGACCACACCCCTCCAAGGCAGGCTGCTCCAAGCTGACAAAGACCATGCCCCAACATGAGACAATTACCAGCTGTGGACAAACTGAAGCCCAAATTAAAATCCCACACTTGGGATTAAAACAAAAAACATATTTAATAACATAACTGAGTTTACAAAGAAATCAAAACTTCCGTTACAACATTCTTTGTTGGCCTCCAAGCTGGGGCCACCCAGGTCCTCAGAGCAGTTTTGGAAGGGAGAATCTGAGATGTTGAGCTGGGAGAGAATGGAGCACATAACAGCTATACATCGTCCTCTGCTGATATGTTTAGCTCTTTCTAGGAAACTAGGAGTGGTGGAAGGGCAGGGGGCTGCTGATGTGCTGATGGCACAGTGAACACACGCCTTGCTCATCATTAGGGCAGGTAAATCTCACTTTTTCCCATGAACACCAGGTGACATGGAACCCGCTGGTTGATTTTTCCCATTAGTTTATGCAATGACTATAAAATACCCAAACCACAGTGTCCCATAAAAACAAACAACAGAAGAAAAACAGCCATCATTATTAACTATGTCTGATAATCTATTCTTTCAGCTACTGAGAAGAGCACTTACTTTGAATCAAAAATAAATCCTTTCCTCTTTTTAAAGCCCTTTGACAAAATTTAGTTGTAGGACCCATATAACTAGCAACCTTTTATTCTTAAAGCAATGAAGACACATAAGTGATATATATGTAGATAGAGGGTAAAGGATAGAGATAGTAGGTGATACATATATAGATAGATAGTAGACAGATGATACATAGCAGATAAATAGCTCATAGAGATAGGTGGACGATACATATATAGATAGATGGTTGACAGAGAGATGATAGATAGTAGATCATACTTATAGAAATACAGACAGATAAGTGGTAGAATGTTGAGTATATAGAAAGGTTGGTAATGCCTGGGTGATATCTTTTGTTAGGCTCTAATAGGATATTCAAACACACAAATTTATTCTCCTCTTCCAAATATATATCAATGGATAATTTTGAAATAAGAATTTACATTTCATTCAAAATTTTTCTTGATAGAATAAAATATATAATCAAGAAGGAGAAACTCTTCAGGTGGCCGAGCCACACACAGTAAGAGGTAGAAGGGGGAGGCGGCGCTGTGATGTGAGTCAGGAAACATGGGCTTGTGGAGACACAGTTTGGGCTCTGCTTCCTGTCCTCTGACTTTACCGAGCTCATTACTGTCACTGCTGTCACTGCACACTTATCTAGTTTCTAATTTTAAAAGCTGATGATAACAACAGCGGACACCCCACTGGGTTCGCCTGTGGAATTGAATAGTCTCATCCAAAATGCTCAAAGAGAGCAATATGTAGGGGGAAACACTCTCAGCTCTGTAGGAAACCACTGTTTCGTATATAACAAATGCAAACTCTATTCTTGCAGCTGACAGTGGGCTTGGGGTCTCATGTCCACAGCAAATGCACCCTTGTGCTGAGGATGCTGTGGGAAGCAGGTGAGATTGGGGGCAGTGAGTCTCATGGCTTCCACAGCTATTACACCCATGTGGATTCCCACTTCTTCATCTACAGCCTAGAGTGGACTTCATGAGTGCTCAGCCTGGCCAATGCATGCATACATACCCTCTCCTTAGTGTTTTACCCTGTAGTTCCCCAATGACGTAAGATGCAAATCATTTATCCATACCTGGTTATTTAACATCTGACTATCTTCTGAGATGGAGTGTCTGTTGAAATCTTTCCCTCACTTTTAAGTAAGGCTGTTACCTTTTAAACTCTGTGGTTTAAAGGATATTTTGTGTATTCTAGTAGTCATCTGAGCTGGCCAATGAATGTTCATCTCTGGGGAAACTCTCCAGAATCAATTCATGTACTTTCTGCCCAACAACTTCTGTAGTCACATCAAGGGAAGCTGCCCCAGGCCATGAGCCCTTTGCCAGGAATGCTCACAACACCCTAGTTTCTTTTGGTTTTCTGTGACTTTAGTTTCCGTTGATTAACTATAGTTCAAAACCAGTAAATTCAACATCTATAAGTAAAAATCATACATTAAAGTTGTGTGCCACTCTGAGAGGTATGATGGTGCCTCACACTGGCCTGATCAGATCCTTCCTAGTGAATTATCATAGCCTCCTGGCCCACATGGTTTTCAAATGCATTACTCTGCGGTTACCTCACAGCCATGCCAATGTCAGATTGTTAGGCCATTACGATATTATTTTTCAGGTGACCTTTATCCTCAATGCAAGAGAAGTCACTTATGTGAGTCCTTTAGTGAAGAGGTAAGAGTACTTGACTTAATAAAGAAAAAAAGTTGCATGCTGAGGTGTCTGAGATCTATCTGCACAAATCAACTATCCATGACACTGTAAAAAGGAAAAAAAGAAATGTGTGAGGGTTTTGCTGTCACACTTCACAAAGACAAATCCATGACCAACGATGGCATAAAGGATCTATTAAGGTGTCAAAAACCAGTATATACTTGAAATGTATTAGAAAATGCTGAAAATCCCAAATACTTTAATGACTGCCCCATTGAGAGAGAAAAGCAAAATGGCTGTGGGGGAATACATTCACACTAATGTAAAAGAAAATACAAAATTACCATGGTGGGTCAGATGTCATCTGTAACTGAAAGCAGAACACCCAGGCTGGGCCCCATAGGTGGACCCAGAACCCCAGTCCAGTTGGATTAAAAATAGCCACAATGATTTACTCTTCTGCTATATACACTGTGTGCACACCGACCACCAAAAGGCTAAATAAATGAACATAAGAATATATTTAACCGTGTGTGGTAAGTAACTAGTTATGAAAAGCTCATGTAACTGTATCAGTAAGAGAAAAATATGCTTCTTAGAGAAAGAAAAGTTCCTGTCTCCCTAGAGTATTCTGTCTGTCTTATGGCATTTGAACTTCCTCCTCAGTTGTCCAATCAGCTTGTCAGGCTCATTGTGAAGAGAAGGCTGCTGGAATTTACTCTGGGAATAAATTCACTCTCTGTGTCAATTTGAATGAGACTGACGTAGTAAGAACACCACATCTCCCAACCCACGAAAGCGGCATGTTTTATTTCATGTAGACTTTCAACTTTTCTCTCAGAAATATTGTGTAATTTTCAGCATAAAACATGTGCAGGTAATGCGTTGGACTTAACATCTAGACACTGACTTGTGCGCATAGATATGGAGTTCTGGAAAGATCAGCACTGGCATGGGGGAGGGACCCTAAATTTTTCCATCCGGCTTTAGGTTCAATGGACGTTCTGTATTTACTTACCTGTGCAAAGAGTTCTTCGTATGCTGTTCTTATCTGATGTGTGCGATCATGTGCTTTCCTCACTGAACTGTAGCTTTTCCTTCTCTGACTTATCTCCTGGCAATGGAGTGCAGTAAAATGCTGCCTGTCATCAATGGTATTAGACACCCTTATTGGGGGCTTCAGGGCGAATGGTCCACATTTGTTTTTCAAGCATCATAAGGGCTGGATTTTCTTAGCCAGACCTTTGTTTCCTTTAGCAGCAAATATTTAGATAGTTTTTACTGGGTAGGATCACAGCATCTTATCAACTCCTCTCTAAAACCATTAAAGCCAGCATGTATATGTGTCCCCATTTTATCAGGGGGGCTGTTTTTAAGGTTATGTCAATCTTCTATCAAATGCGTACAGACCTGCTGGGATGTACAACACTTGCTTCTGTTTGCTGGTGTTTAGTAATTGTAAGCACAGTCTGTGAGGAGCCTTTGCTTCTCCTTCTGGGTGATAATGTTAGGAAATGTATCTCAGTTTTGTGCTGGCTCATGGAGATGCATTTTTTTGAGCCCCATCATGCTGCTGTGAGACCACTGCCATGTTCACAGGATGAAGTAACCCAGAGATGCTTACAAGGCACATGGCTGGCTTTATATTTATCTATATATGTGTTTTGTTTTCCTGGGCGATGACTGAGTTTTCTTCTTGACTGTGATAACATTACCGAGAGACGGTGTCTGCTAAGTCCTGTGGAGGGCTTGGCTAGGGCCAGCGAGTGTCCACTTTGTCTGGACTCTGGTCTTGCGGCTTTCATTTAGTTAACCCCTGTGTCCTCAGAATGGCCCCCATGCTTTCTGCCTCAGATAGCTCCCCAGCACACCGGCTCTATCTGTATCAGTGAGATGTAGCCAGACTTTGCTACTTTGTGGATTCTTCTTTTTCCTATGGCTTATTCCCCCAGTTTCACCCCCAACATTAGACAGGAGAGAAACAGGATAGAGGGAAAAGAAGAATTAGGAAAAATCTCTGAATCTAATAACTTTCCTTTTGTTTCTTCTTTGACCACAGCCACTAACAAACCTCAACTAACCTCTCTCAAATGACCAACAACCGCTCACTCCTCCTCTTGGGGATCTGGCATTTATGTAACCTTCTGAAAAGCTCCCCGAACTCCAAATGTCACACAATTACAGAAACTAACTGCAGCTGGCAAAACCACGTCTCTGCTCCAGCAGGAGGCAAATCATAGTCACCTGCTACGGATGGTCTGAAGCAGCCCCATATCCTCATCTCCCTGGGATTAAAAGGACAACACATTCTTATAATATCTCTGTGTTTTAAAAGAAACCCACATTCCAGAATTCTCACTGCACTCAGATGAGTCTTCCAGAGGACAAAAGCCAATGTGAGTTCTCATTGTGTCATTTCCTGTCAACAGTTTGGACCCTCTCCTAGGGCATCAGCACCTTTATGCTTTTCTCACGCATCCTTGGTTCCTTCCCAAAGCACTGCCCCTTTCTCTCCAGCTCCATCTTCTGTACACAAAGCCAAAGCCTGCTTGCAGATCTGGCCTGCTGCCAGTCACAGACCCAACCCTGATTCATTGTGCTATCCATACTGAGGAATCAAGGGACCCACTCTCTACCTGGCTTAGTTATTTTATATTAGTGAAATCTTTTTTCCTATTTTTAAAATTATTCCTCAGTGTTGGTGATAGAACCCAAGCCCGACCCTTGCTCAGCAAGCATCTGCCACTGAGCTGTAGCTACAAACTGATGAAATCTTATTCCTCTGGGTCCTGCAGTAAAGGAGTGGCCTCTCAGATTACTCTCCACCTCTGGGAATCGATCCCTCCCCGTGTCTGCTCTGCAGCAGCAAAAGTAGCAGTTATCAACCACCCTAATGGTATGACTCTTTAATGCAGTTCCTCATGTTAGAATGAGCCCCAGCCACAAAATTGCTACTTCATAACTGTAATTTTGCTACCACTATGGATTGTAATGTAAATATCTGTTTTCTAGTGGTCTTAGGTTACGCCTGTGAAAGGGTCATTCAACTCCCAAAGAACCACTGAGCAAAAAGTTCTTGAACATTGCTACAGTAGTACCTATGTCTTCTACTTAGATCTATAGCCTGAGACCCAAGCAGGGAGAGGTCTCAGTACGTACCAACATCCCCTCTAGGCCTGTCAATCTTTACATCTCCTGTGTGGACAGGGCCTACTCTCTACTCACCCTTGACTGTGTCTTGGGGTAGCTGGACAGCTCTGAGCTTACAGTCCCTGAGGCATCACCATGCTCCTACCTTCATCTTCCCCTTAGGACAACACAACTTCAGAGAGTTGAATCATCACCTCCCAGTCTTTAGAGCTTCTCCTCTTCTTCCTTTTTATCTTCTTTCTCATTTTTTCCCTCCTCCAATCTCTCCTCCCCTTGGTCTTCCTCCTCCTTTTCTTCTATCTTCTCTTCTTCCTCCTCTTCTTCCTCCTCTTCTTCCTCCTCTTTCTTCTCTTTAATTCTCTCTGTCCTCCATCTGCCTATAGGATGACAGGAACCCAAAGTGACAGTCTTTGTGCTAACAGTTATGCAATTACAAATCTTTCATATATCAACAATCAGCTCAAAGATATTTCTATGAAACTAGATTCCTGGCTTTGAGTTGCTGCCTAGTTTTTATATTATTCTCTCTTTTCCCAGCCAAATTATCTCACTCTCTTTCATGCCACTTAATGAATCAAGGCTTCTACACTGTGGCTCAGTCTTAGGGTCTGCAGCAAACTGTAGGTTGTAAAACTTCTTTGAACTTATTTGAGAAAAATTCAAATAGAAGTGAATAGAGGGAATTTTAGGAACATCTGCCAAAGTGGATATTCAGATCGTCTGCCATGCATTTTAAAGAGGTTGGTTTCTGCATTTTCAGATGAAAGACTTTGCTCAGGGTCTTAGAAATATAAATAGAAAGAGAAAGAGAGAGAAAAAAAAGAAGAAGTGGGGGGGGGGAACTTCCAGTTAAGCTGATTTCCAACAGAGATGAAAAGAGAGTCACAGAGTTGGTGGACCCTTTGTGCCCCCTGCACTTCCCAGGGGTTCTTCTGCACATTTTAGAAAAGGAGCACTCATGTGTGCCGGGAGAAGACTCCCTTTGATGGCAGGGGATGGTTCACAGTGTGCTTGTGGGCTCTGGCTTCAAAGTCTGCAAGAGGGAAAACAAATCTGTTTTCTAAATAGTGTGTGATACTCTGAAGGTGTAGCCTCCTCCCTCTGCAGGGCTGACATTCCCTGTGCTTGCCCTCATCACATACTGCTGCTCACACTGGCTGCGCACCAGAGTCATCACAGAAAGGACCCTGAGCGAGTTGTGTCCCCAACAGGGAGAGCCACCCAGTTTAGAAAGGTGACTGGTGAGGCTGGGCTCCCAGTGCCTGGCTGGTGGCTCTGAGACAGGCAGTTGCTGTGGTCCAGCCAGGCAAATACATTAACTCTTTCCGTTGGATTCCTGAGAGAACAAGCCAACTGATGAGTAGGGAGAACAGCTGGGAACTGGAACACCAAGAACAAGATGAGGAGGAGGGTGAGGAGGAGGGTGAGGGTGAGAAGGAGGAGGGTGAGGAGGAGGTTGAGGAGGAGGAGGAGGTGGTGACGAGGAGGAATGGGAGAGTAAAGGTAAAAAAGAGGGGCATGGAGAGGTAAAGGAGGGTAAGGGTGAAGAAGAAGAGGTGGGTAAAGAGGAGGGGGGAAAAAGGAAGGTGAGGAGGAGGGAGGAGGAGAGGAGGAGGAAGAAGAGGAAAACATGTTTGAGCCAGTGGTGCAGGCTCTTGAGGAAAACATAGCACTGTGGACTTCCTTAAACAGGTGAGATTATAAAAAAGCAATAGACCACCAAAAGGAAAAAAAATGACTGTTACATCCTGGACAAGTAAATAAATGGTGTGCGCATCACAGTTAGGTGAATCCAAGAAACTGCTTTCCTGGTATGTTGCTTTGCTCCTGCTAGCCAGTCCTGGGGTTCAGAGTTGGGCAGGAAGGGTTGGTTACCTGCCTCAAATGACAACCTCCTTGTTATACAGCTGGCACATTAAATTTTGAGCATCTTTTCTTCTCGTGATGATTTTGGTTTACAAACCTTGGCTAGGTTCCTGCAGCTTACACCAGCTTGGATGCCAGTGAGTCCTGTTTTGAGTACAGAGAGAGTAAATCATCGTCACCTCTAGAGGAAGCCACATTGCCGATCTTCAGTCTGTTTCCTGACACCTGTTGATTTTTCTTCTGTTAGATCTCTGGTGTCAGTAGCCATCCTTGGAGCAGTTGCTCCCTCCTTTACACCAAGCAAAGGAGCCTCCATTTCCAAAGAAATAAATTCTGTTAGGAACCACTGGCTCCTTTAATTTTCTGCTCCTGGAGACAATAGCCTCTTTCCTTTTGTTTTAGTGTTGAAAGGAAACCCAGATTCCAGAAAGATATTTTCTCTCTTTTGAAATACAATAACACACTAATATGGAGAGTTAAAAATGGAAATAGTTGGCTTTATTGTTGGTATTCTGGTTGCATTCTATACCCCTATACCCCTTCACCCCTACAATCTGGAAGGAAGGACTGTGCATCTAGGTGGTGAAAGGAATTTTGACACTGACTGCTTTTTGAATGCCTATACACACACACACACACACACACACACACACACACACAGAGAGAGAGAGAGAGAGAGAGAGAGAGAGAGAGAGAAAGAGAGAGGTGAGAGAGGGAGAGGAGTACATGTGTAAATCCATGCATTCACCTGTTCACATACATATATACAATTCATATGGACATAAGCACACATAGCACACATGTGCACATAGGTGTATGAAAATGCATGCAAATACACATGCACACATAAGTACATTCACATACTCCTGAGTTTACAACAAACCACAGCTTAACTAGAGTTCATTATGTATGTGTATGTATGAACACATGTTGAGATGAAAAGATTCCCCAAGTATCCTGGGGAATCATTCTTTATTTTTATTTCCTTGAGACTGGGTCTCTCACTAAATTTGGAGCTAGATTAGAAGCAAACAAGCCTCATGGTCCTCTTGTGTCTGTCCTTGATGGCACAGGTGCCTGTACATGTACAGCCACATTCTGATTTTCATGTGTGTGCTGGGTTTTGAACTCCTGCTGACAAAGCCAGATGCTCTTACCAGGCAGATGGCAGCCCTGAATCTCATTTTTAATGGTTATTGTGAGGAATACAGTTGGAAATAAGACAACAGAAAGTTTAGAAGACTAGTAGAAACAAAGCAGTTTTTAAGCTACACTTCTGCAGAGAGAGATGCCAGCAGAGAGAAAATACAAAATCAAAATGAAAACCACAACAATAAAAACAAACAACAACAAGAACAACATTAACAAAAAACATGGCTGGCTGCTGAATTGGCTCAAGAAGGTGGTTTTTAAAATCCTCCATCTCAAGACATTCCTGTCTTCAGCACAGGCCTCCTTCCCAAATTCCCCACACTGTTAATTTATAGAATGACACGGAACCTTATAGAATGAAAATTTGGGCCTTGAGATTGTCTCAGTTTTTCTGATCCTGGGCTCAGTCACATAGCAGTCACTCTGTCTCAGAGAAGCAGGTGCCAGGTAGCAGCTAACAGAGAGAGGGCCCTAGTGCTTCCTGCATGCCAGTGACTGTGATGACTCTCATCCTGAAAGTGGACCATCAAAATGTGTCTTACAAGTGCCTCCTGTGATGTGATGAATGGATTAGCTGGAGAACTGAGACCAGTTGCCTGTGAGGTCACTGTTGCCACTGGAAACTTGTGCCAAACCCCAAGCTAGCAGTCCTAAGTGAACTGTAATATCAGATTGCTTGGAATGGTCTTTCTTTGTCCTTGTTCCAGGAGCAAGAGCTCTGGCACACCGTAGGGCAGACTTCAGTTAGTTAAACAGGGTTAAGTAGGTTAACACTTTTGTTATTGTTTTAAAAATATGATAAATCATTTTTAGTTTGTATTTCATTTTCAAAGTCTTAGGAAAACCACATGTTTTAAATGAGAGGATCTTTATAGTACAAATGGAAGGAGTTTATTACAGTGACTGATATGAAAGCTTATTTTCAACTTCAGTCATGTACACACACACACACACACACACACACACACACACACACACACACACGCATGCACACACTATGATAATCATGAATTGATCCATGATGCATGCCCAGGAAGTTTCTGTCTTCATGTTACTTGCAAACAGTCATGAGCTTCATTCATCTCATCTAAAGATGAGAAGCAGAGAGAAAAAAAGGTGACGTACTCCTGCTTAAAGAAACTTCAAACCTAAGGAAAGAGATCTCAGCATATGCATGGCAAGTATGCCCCATCCCAGAGATGGCTTGGAGGAAAGGTGCAGAGCACAGGCCAGGGGAGCTGCCTTGAACCACAGTGGCTCTGATGTTGGCAGTGTATTGTCATGTCAGTTGGGGACACATTGACTATACCAGTACCTGTGGAAGATACAGGGGACACCCTACTTGCACCTGAACTCATAGCACAGCACACACATAGACAAGGAACAAACACACTGACCACATTGATTGTCTTAGTTAGGTTTTTATTGCTGTGAAGAGACACCATGACATCAATACTTATAAAGGAAAAAATTTAACTGGTGCTGGCTTAGAGTTTCAGAGGTTTAGTCGATTATCATCATGGCAGGAAGCATGGCAGCATGCAGGCAGAAATGGTGCTGGAGAAGGAGCTGAGAGTTCCTCAGCTTGATACCAAGGCAGCCGAAGGAGAATATCTGCCACACTGGATGTAGCTTGAGCATAGAAGACCTCAAAGCCCACCTCCACAGTAACGGTTTCTCCAACAAGGCCACACCTTCTAATAGTGCCACTCCCTATGGGCCAAGCACTTAACACAGGAGTCTATGGGGACCACTCAGACCATCACAATGACTTGACTATACCCATACCATCAAGGGATGCAGAGAACATACTGTACCCATGTCTTCAGGGGACACAAGGGGTACTAACTGAATGTGTACTTACCACACAGGATGTAGTGCCTGGTTCTCGTAAGTAGGCAAGGTCTTCTTGAGGCAGGCCCTGTCTTTTTTTCTTCCCAACATCTTCCCAGTGTCCATCAAAACTGCCAGGTGTCCAGTACCTGTGAAGCCCCCTTGCATGCAACTCATAGAGACAAAGGCAAGTGAGGTTCTTCATCTCGTTCTACAACCATTGTCAGGTTTCTTTTCCTCTACAACAGAAGGCTGAGCATAGTCAGGAGGGTTGTAATTAAATTAGAAAGCTGGTTAAAACTATAGACCATATAAAATCTATGAGTATATTTCCAAAAGGTACATACCTTACCTAAACCACACATGCCTTCATTGGCCAAAGCCTTTTCTTTAGAAAAGTTTGAGAAGGCTTGCATGCCAGTCAGTCAATATAGAGTTCATAGTCACTTGCATTTTCCCTATTTTAAAATTTTGATGGCATTTTGTATATGTTCTCACATTCAATACAAGGACTATGTATTTTTCTACCTCTTTCCTTATTGTTGTGAAAAGTCTATAAAGATAACAAATGAAAGACACAAACTATGTCACACAGAGTGGACCCTCAGTCAGAGGGAAGTGTGGGGATAGCCTGGGAGCCATGCATTCTCTCATGCTGTGAGTCTCCCTCCAGACCTCCTACCATGGAGTGTGGACCATCAATGATGGCGAAGTTACATTCATCATTGTTTCTCAGGTACAAAGAATATAAATCATCCCATCGCCACGCACTGAATAAGAGACAGCGTTTCTGTGTAATTACTGTCGATCATGTCAACAAAACAAAACAAAACACAACACAACAGAGATATAAATAGTTGTTCAAAGCTTAAAGTCCCAGTAGTCCTTTTCCCTGCCCTATTGTCATGGTTCCAGTGTGAGCATATGCTGTCACTCACTACTGATGGCTATGCTGCACACCACAGTTTGAAGGGCAGAATGCTAACCCTGCAATGGGATATTCACTTTAAAAAGACTCTGCGTCTAAAGGGAATATTTTTTTAAATAAAAATCATCTTCACAGAAGACATGGCACTTACATGAATAATTTAAGTAGGTATGCAAAATTAACAACAACAACAAAAAGTTCTAGAGAAAGAAAAAAAGATGAGAGGGAACTTTCATTTCTAGACAGTCACAAACCAAGCTGCCAATTGCCAGGCGTTGGACTGTGCTAGATCAAATGGCTCAGCTCTAATCCTAGTATTTGGCTAACAGCAGAGAACTGTTCAATAATATTTAAACACCATTAGTGAGTTTAAATGCCAAACCTTTAATATGATCATCGTTTTAATGTTTATTTTTTTTTTTTCCTTTAAAGATGTTAAGTGTTGGTGGTTGGGAACAAATTAACTCCCTACTTCACAGATGTCAGCCTTTTCCATACACGTGGACATTTTGAGCAGATGAGGAAAGCCAAGCTGCCTTTCTTTTCTGTGAACTACTCTCATGCATCCCTGTGCTTTGAGCACTCCACAGACACCTTTGGAAAGTTCCAACTACGCCTGCCTGAAATCAAAGCATAACTCGGGCTTCAGAGGCCAATAGCCCAGTCATGGCTTCAAACAGCTTACAGTGGACTCCTTGCTATGGCAGGCATCCTCTCCAAACTCAACATCCATGTCACTCAAGTCACTTCTTCCCTTGGTGGTCCAATAGAAGCCCTCTGGGTAAAGCACAGTTTTTCATTTGCATAAAGGCCTATGTGGTGGCTTCTGCAGACTTTGCTGCCACACCCTTCTTTTTTTTTCTTGTCTATATAAGCAAGGGATTCTGGTGACTCACTCCCCTGTGCTGTTCCCTAATATTGCACCATTAAGTGTCAATGAAAGGTGCTTGGTGCAGGGAATGTGGCACAACCTAAAGTAACGCAGAAAGAGAATCTCAATGAGGGATTGATTAGATCGGGCCGGTCCGCAGCAAGTCTATGGGGGAACTGTTGTGGTTATGAGGTGGGAAGACCCAGCCTAAAAGTGGTGGCAGCATTCCATGGTTTGGGTCTATGTATGCTGCTGTGATGGCTGCATGAGACTTCTGGGAGATCAAGGATGAGGGCAGAAGGGATTCATGACCTCCAACGAGTAACTGAGGAATTGTGGATGGTCGATGACTTCTGTAGAAAGAGAGGACAGTTTTCTTCAGGAGTGTGGCTCTTGGTAGGTTGGCCACACTCTAGTGGATAGCCCCACACCTAGGACCATATAGACAGTACAAACTAGAGTCAGTGGGCTACTAAATAAGTTATTTTTAATAAGTTTTTTAAGACATAAAATTGGGAGCTAAGGAGAGGGAGCCTGGGAGAAGTTAGAGGGAGAAGTTGGGGTGAATGTGATCAGAATAAATGCATGGTATTCTCAAAAAATTAATAGAAGTATTTGCAAGGAAGAAAGAAAGCTAGCAAGGCACCAAGAGGTCTGAATCTACTTCTGTCTTCTCTTGACTGTGGGGGTGACTTGGCCAGCTACTTCCATTCCCTGCTGCTGTGGCTCCCTCACAGTGATGGACCACAACCTGGAACTGGGAGCTAAAATCAGCCCTTTCTTCCCCGAGCTGTCTTTTATGAAGGTGTTTTATCACAGCAGCTCAAGTGAACTAAAAGAAGAAGGCTTCTCTCAGGTGGGCTTTTCTCACCCACTGTTCATCTTCATCAGTACTAGAGGAGGTTGACGTCTACGTGCTGTTAGTGTCATCTGGGTACAACAGGATGCTGGCCAGCTTACTGACAACGGGAACAGACAAGGGGTATAGGCAGAATGTACAGCTATTAATAAAAATGGAAAGTGTCCAAGGCCTGGATTACGATAATTGCACAGCTCTGAAAATTCCTGTTTGATCAGTAAATGTGATTCTTATTGAAACCATCAAAACACAGCGTAGGAAAGTGTTTATCAGTGACATCATTCAATCACTTACCTCTTGCGAGGAAAAAAATCCAGTGAAAGCAGTTTCTCTGTTGGAACGGAGTATCAAGAGCTCAAACTGTACCTCAGGATCCTGAGAAGAGGGACCAGAGAGATCTGTGGGATATCAAGGAAGACTGTGGAAGTCCCTCTGAACCATCAGCCCCTTCTGATGGTTAACCTTTGAAGAAAGGACAGAGAGCAAGTATTTCTTCCCCAGGGCCAGCAGCAACTTGACAAGATGTCAGAAAATAAAGGCTTTGATTTGATGAATGACTGCTTTTGCGTCTTTTTCCCAGTGCTCAGAGGCAACCGTATTCATAGGCTAGACTAAAGCACAGTCTCTATGTAGGAAACCACACATACCCTCCATATGGCTCCACTGAGTGCAGGGTCTGGTTTCTTTCCTCTTAGACTTGCTGTCTGCTCTGTGTTCTCAGCAATGCAACCTTTGAGTAAAGTCAGCTTCTAGGCTCTACTCCGACTTTGCCTCCCTTGGGAAACAGAGATGTGACGGGATGAGATATGAGTGGCTGGGTATGAGAACCATAGGAAGGATGGTACTCCACTGCTGTCCAAGCCTCATGTCCCTTGTGGTCCTCATCATCCTACTTCCCTTCCCCAAGTTCATGCTCACTTGGTCATTTTTACAGGTGCAAGTTGCCTCCTGTGCTGGTCTGTGCTTCTGCATTGTTGCAGAGAGCTATTCTTTGTTCTTGACAACTCAAAACATGAGGATCTCTGTCTTGTCTTGAATTTATCAGTGGTGCTCCTGCCTCTAGCTTTGCCCTGTGTGTTCCACTTCCTTTCTGCTTTGCCCTCCCTGATAGACACCCCTGGGGTTTAAGGGAGGTAAACAACATCTGTGAGCTTATCAAGCAGGAAGGAGTAGAGAGTAGCACCCAAACCCCTCTGATCATTTTACTAAATCAAAGCGTCAATTTCTTTGCCACTCTTAGCAATCTCCGTCCATTTGCCTTTTCAATCAGAAGCCTCTCTGTCATGTCTGTGGGGCCACGACCTGTTCTAGGTGGTAAGGGCTCAGAGATCAGCAAGATGAAGCACTCATGTACAGGAGTGTACCATGAGTCAAATGCACAGAAAATACAGGAAGATATCCACTCTGGGAATCTGCCCCCCAGTGCAAGAAAAGGCCTCAGGTGCTGTGGATGAGAAGAGGTGACTGCCTCCTCACCAGCACGACAGTCTCTAGGCTCCCCGGTTGTACCCTGGTCTGTCTTTCCCTTGTGTTTCCTGACCTCCATAGTCCAAATGCAAACTGCAGTCAGTATTCCACATCTGTGGGTCCCACATCCTTAGACTCAACAATTTTGGAGTGAGAACATCCCAAAAAATAAAACAAAATTATGTCTGTACTGAGCACATATCTTGGCATTATCCCAAAAAGGAAAAAAAATCTTGCAAGCATTCACACAGTATTTACAGTGTAGTAGCCATTATGAGTCATTTGAAGTATTGTTGGGAGCCGAGAGACCCTGGCTGAGCTGAGAGACCCTGGTTGCGTTGAACTCCAGCTGACCCTTTCCAGCCAGCCTATACAGAAAGAACTTATCAAACATTTTGCCTGGCAACGGACAAACCGCAAACGTCATGCTTGGCCCCAGGAGAGGGAACTTGGCCCTGAGAAAAGGAACACTCAGTGTACCGTGGCTTTGTAGCCTTTCATAGGAGTCACGGTACATGAACATCTGACGTGCTGTGGTCTCTGGGAGAGGACCGCGGGGCCACCTGTCTCCTCCCCTCGCCCCACACATTGTCCCAGGGGTTCCTACCCCAGAAGATTCTGTACTTTCCCACTGCTCTCCCTCCTTCCCCCGCCCTTTCTGAAGCACACTTTAAAAATCATACACCTGCTTTCAGTAAATGACTTTTGATAAGACAACCTTTCAAGAGTCGTGTCTCTCTCCCGCCCATTTCTTATTTACAGGCCGCGACCCCCTTCGAGAACCCGAATAACTAAACCCGCGGGACGGGGACAAAGTATGTGGTAGGACTCCACGCAGCTGACCTGCTAAACACATTTTACATAAGTATCTATGGATTCAAATATCTGACTGGGGTATATGTCCTGAGACCAGTGTTACATATATCAATTTTGATAACATGCTATGTAGGACATTTCATTGAAATATTCCCTTAAAATAAATTATATTTGCACCATCAACTTAGAAGCTTCTTGAAGTTCATGCTAGTCAACTCATAACAGCATTAAAAGCTGAAGTTGGATGAATAACTAACTGCTAAGCTATTTATTGGATGTTAAAGTAGAAAGGAGTTAACTACTGCATGTTGCTGAATGTTTATGTTTGATTCTACTCATGATAATGTATTTTGAGAGTATATCTGCTTGAATAAGAAGAGAAAATAAACCAATCCAATGTATTTGATTTTTTTGTATCTCCCTAAGAAAAGTCAAATGTCTCAGAAAGGCATTAAATTCAGCACAGCAGAGATCATCACATTGATTTTCACCTGAGGTTTTGGAAGTTATGACTTGATGCAATGACATTTGGCAAAGCTTCTTTTCAGCATATCTTTAAGAAAGTGATTCTATGTGATAAATGTTGATTTGAATCTTGATTTACTACATAGCTATTTGAGGAGTCAGAACTACATGGAACTAAGTTTTAATAGCATGTGTGTGTGTGAATGTGTGTATGAATGTGTGTGAATGTGTGTGTGTGTTTGTGTATGCATGCATATGTACATATGTCTATGTCCCTAAAACAATAAGTAAATTCACTGGTAAAAAAAAAAAAATCCATGCAGTAAGCAGAGCTTATAGGATGCCTTTAGTGGCCTGGGTATTATGGACCATAAGGTAGGAAAAATTATTCTTACCTGTCAGGGCTTGAGACTGGCCACTTGACTGCAGGTTGCTGTGGGAGGCTAAGGCACACCAAATAAAGCAAGGCAGATGTGAGGCTCTTCCAAGGAAGACATGTACAAACTTCTGCTTATCCCATGTTAGACCAGACATTAGAGTAAAGAAACTGTTCTATTGATGTTTATCTTTCACATATGACTTTATCAGGGTATATACATGAGTGAGGGGTTATTTATAGAACTAAAGGTGACTCTGGCAGACATGTCATCAAAATTCCTACACTGGCATGAGTGACGCTCATGAGGACAGTATATCAGGAGTGTACTTCCTGTTTTCTGTCCTTCCCAGTTGCTCAGTGCTTCTGTAACCTTGGGAAGGGCCTGTTGAGTCTTAGTGATCTCTGAGCTTCCTGGCTCTTTGCAACTAGTTTCTTCCCTCCTGGAAAGAATGTTGACATGTGAGGACATAGCCACACAATCAAGTCCAATCCTATTAGATCTGCAGACAGGTGTGGAGTGACTGACAGACACTGACCTCCTTACTGAGTCAGTGGAAAGGAAAAGAACATGGAACAGACTCTGCACTTCTCCATATGAGTCCCACAATGCACCAGGACATTTTCACAATACCTAAACAAGCAAAGGAACAACAGGAGAAGTTAAGGAGGTAAAGGAGCAGAGAATAAAAAGAAGACAAGCCTGTAGTAACCCAGAGATGGATACCAGCCAGTGTGACTATTAAAGAGAGATCATAAATCCTTTCCTCAATTTACTGGAAAGGGATAAAGGTCTGTGCAATTGAATATGAGAGTAAGAAGAATAAAGAAAACTAAGAACTGGGCAGGGATGAGGGTGTTATCCTGTTACTTAAAAACACAGACTTAAAAAAAACACCTCACATTGGAAACCTTGGAAATGAATACCAAAGCTCTGTATAGTGAACTTGGGATGAATTCAGTAATAGGTATCCAGAAAGAAATTCAAAGAAAAAGAAAAAGAAAAAGAAAAAGAAAAAAAGAAAAACAAGGTTGAAATAGCCAAACCATGACTGATTAAAAGCCAGTTCCCAAAGGATGGACAGACAAGACGGGATTCACATTTGAGAAATAATGTAACCTTTTCCCCATTGTTAGGTGCAAATTAAACTCCAATTCTCCAAATACCCAGAAGTGAGCTCAACCAGCCTGATAGGAGGTTATATCTGGTGGTTAGAGAAAAGCCAGCACTCCTCAGGAGCTTGTGAAACTGGTTCCCATCAGCCAAAAGCAGTCATTTCCCTTACCTCTGGCAGAAGGGGCACCTGGCTACTTGTGGTGCCTATCAGCATGCCAGAGCACATGCTGGTCTCCAGGTCCCCTCAGTATCACAAGTCCTGTTACAAAGTCCATGCTGGCATCCTATCCTTCTTTTTTTTTTTTTTTATTAATTTATTCATATTACATCTCGACTGTTAGCCCTTCCCCTGTTTCCTCCCATTCTTCCCTCCCTCCCATTTCTCCCCTTCTCCCCTCCCCTATGTCTGTGACTGAGAGAGACCTCCTCCCGACCTGTTGGCACTCAGAGGAAGAATAGCTAGTCATCCTATCCCTTCTTATGGCCTCCTCCTCTATCCTAAACTCCCTTCAGCCCACAGCTGCTCATTCTCCTGATAGCCTCACTATTCTCACTACATTCACTCTACACTCTGCTTCTACTTCTCTGTGTATGTGTGTTTTCTCTATTCTCTATCCCCTAATAGTCTGCCCTTTCTCTCTCTCTCGCAGATAGCCCTGTTTGTGTCCAGCCCGCTGGCAATGTGCAGTCTATTTCTTTCTCTCTCTGCTCTGGACACTTCCAGATGTCGCTGGATGTTTTCTCTTACAAATCGTCCCACTTAAATAACACCCATTCATGCTGGAAAAAAAAATGGATGAGGGAGACATGGACTGATAAGGAACAAACATAGGGTAAGCAGCTCTCTCTTTTGCTCGCTGCCCCCCATTCACCTGCTACATAGGCATAGATGGATGCACTGCAAACAAATATCAGTAAGGTTAAAACAAACAAACAAACAAACAAACAAACAAACAAAATAACCACACACCAACATAGCAAATACTTCTCTTTTGTGACTTTCTGTTATTCCCCCATTGATGAGTTTACTTGTAATTTGCTACAATTTTAAATTTCTAGATTATTTAGCAAAAGGTAAGTAATCCCTTCCTCTCATTTCCTTCTTCCTCTCTCCCACTTCCACTCTGGAGTAATGAGGTCCGTGCACATGTACCCTCCATGTGCAAGTACAGGCCCGAGGGTGACATTTGGCTTCTTCATCTACTGTTCTCCATCTTAATCCTTTCAGTCTGGGTCTCTCACTGACCCTGACAGTCGCTATTTCAGCTTTGCTTGCTGGTCCCTGTGCTCCTACCAGGACTGATCTGTGTGTCTGCTTACAACACTGAAGTTCCATGTCTCTGTACCTATGCCTAGATTTTTACCTGGGTGCCGTAATTAGAACTCAGGTCCTCTTGCTTTCGCAGCAAGCTCTCTTATGTGCTGAGCCATCTTCCTGGCACAACCCTTTAAATGGTAAGGTGTCCCTTTTTTCTCAGACTAACAAAGCACTTGGTGAGAGCTCGGGCAGGAAGGAGGTAAGTTATAACTTAGAATGCGGTGATGTAGATGAAAACCTTACCTTATTGATCACTGGGCAGTAAAAACTTCCTATTTTGATTGCAATTTAGAGAAAACATGCTAAAAGTGTAATGCATCTAAATTTGCCAGCTATTTTATTAGATTGATGTTAATGACTTTCTGTCTCAAGCTCTTAAAAGTTTCATGTGAGCACTGTAACAAACAAGGGAATTACTCATAAAATCAATTACTGAGTAAGTCAAATAGTTTGAAGGAAAATGTCCATGAAGATATTTTCTGTGAAAAAAAAATTGTACAAAATCAGACATGGATCCATTATATTTTTTGCATCAAGACCTAGTTAAATTTCCAAGGAACAGAAAATACATTGTTAAAAAGCATCTGTCAGGATAATTACTCTCGTTTATAACCCTAAGGATTGCATTATAGTGTAGTAGACATCTCAGAAGTCTCCTGCAGAGCCAGCACTAGCATCAACCTGTCATAAAACAGAGACAACTCTATAATTGCCTCTTACTTCTGTCTATCATGACTTATTAGGAACCTGATATTTGAATATTTTTCAGATTGTGATAAGAGAGGAAAAAATGATTCTACCTTCTAGAATCATCTCCTGATCAAGGGGTAATGTCTGTATTTCTGATGTCAGGGTGTGATACAAGCTAAGAGACCTCTTTCCATCACTGCTAGTGGATGTCAAATGCCAATCAATAAAATCTGACAGAAAATTGTAGCTGAGAAATTTAATGTTGAATTTTTTCAAGTACTATGGGGGTCTCTGCAACCACCATGGCCAGCAGAGTCACTATCTATGGGAGACAGAAAGATAGTTTGGTTCAATAATGTGTAGTTTGCTACTTACTGTGTTGGTTCAAATGTCAGGAGTCTTCCCCCTGGGTAGTTTATTTTCTATATATTTAAGCACAGCATGATTTGGTGAATACTTTCCTTATGATAATTAACTTAATTCTGTGTCCACAGTGAAACCACACACACACACACACACACACACACACACACACACACACACACACATGATGTAGTCACATCTTCGTTTTATTTAATTTAGTTCCTCAAGGTGATTTTATATATATATATATATATACACATGTGCATATATATATACATATACACACACACATATATATATATATATATGGAATAATTAGGGGGAACATGTTTCATGCCTCACAGATACAATATTGAAAACCTACAATATAGAAACACAGACACATGAAGGATACTTATAGTATACTATATGGCAATTATGACACAATACCACAGTGGAAATAAAGTGACCAGACATGCTGATAAACGAGATCTAGTTGAGGCTGAGGATCACCTGGTCTTGGGACCTCACCTGAGATGCTGGTTGCCCTTGGTGTGGTGAGTATGTGGAAGGACAAAAATTCCCACATTTAAATGACCTCTTATCTACACCACAGCAGCCATGCCTTCACCCTTGGGCAAACAGATTACTAAACTTGGAGACATTCAACTGTCTATACATCCACATTTGCTATAAGAATATTCCCATGAGAGGAATTATATGGATGTTAAAGCTTTTCCAAAAGTGAAATCAATTTTTATTGATTGCTAAGTCATTTCACCACCATCCCCCCCCCTTTTTTTTGAAAAGGGGAGGTAATATTTTAATAAGGAACACTTTGCAACCATGCTTCCATTAGCTGTGCACGCTACGCTTTCCCTGAGCAAGCTGTCGCCTTCTGCAACACCAACCCCTGCTTGCTAATGGGAGAGCTGAATCCTCGCTTGGTCGAAAGCGCATCAACCATACCTCCAAAACTAGGAGGAAATGTTTGTTGTCGTCCATGCTGCTGGCCTTATCCTTGACAGGTCAGCCCTGTGGCCTTCACACATTGCCAGATGCACACTAACTCCCACATCTTTCTCCTCACAAGTATCTCAAACTGGACCATTCCAATAAAAGTGCTGACATGGCTATCCTAGGCTTCCCCTAGAATCTTCTGTCTACTGGCAGCTTCCCATCCTTGGCGTATATGCGGCACTTGGCCCAAATGCTCCTCCCAAGATAGTCTCTTTGTCTAAACTTCACATGGTTCCTGGCATTCTTCTCTCTAAAAATGTAAGCACCCTGACACACAGAAGTAAACAACTCATCTGATTCAGTGGGGTCAGGTAAGGGATGGGATAGGAAAGAAATCACAGTTTATTGGTGCCTGAGGTGGAGTCACAGAAGGACCGTCAGTATTCCTCTTTTAAACATCAGGCCATTGGTGGAGGGCCCTGCTGTTTAAGGTTGCAGTCCACCATGTCTGGCTTACTTTCTGATCTTGGTACAAAATGGAGGACTGTCTCCCCACAGCAGGGCCTCCCACTCTCTTGCCTGACCTTGTCTGGAAAGCATCTTTAGACACAGATGCCTAACCATACCTGGACTATAACCTTTGACACAATTACCTGGAAATGCTCACTCCCTGCTGCCCATAGCATAATTAGGCATTGTGCTCCCATTCAGATGACAGGACTGTGGTGCTAAGATGCAAATAAAGCACACTGTGTGCACCCACTAGATGATGCCACAAATACCCTGCCTATATATTCACTTCATTTCCCTTGAATAAAGTTGAGATGTCTCACTGAAGCTGTTCCCAAAACGTTATCCCATCATACTCATGATTTCCAAACCCTGCCTACTTCAGCTTCCTTTGTCCTGTGCTTGGGTGGCCAAGGACCCCTGGGGGAAGGGAGGGCCATATGTCATATACTCAGACAGGTCCTGAACAAGAAGGAGAGCCTCCTAACTTCTAGAAATGTTCTTAGCTGTTTCCTATGAAAAGTGGTACCCAAAACCAAGTGTGAGGACATAGTGAAGGACGGCAGGAAAGAGCACATTGGTTACTCTCAGTAAGTTGTTGCATTTTCCTTCCAGGATGGGATGCATTTAAAAGGGAGTCATTCAAGTGTCTCATCCAGTAGGCAGGGCATAGCCTGCTTAAGGATCTTGCCTTCTCATCCAATGGGCAGAGTGTGGCTTGCTGTAAGGATACTGCTGTCTCTGATTACAGATGGAGCTTAAACTTCAAAATGCTCAACTTCAGAAGTCATCTCTTTAGTGTAAGAGAAAGGGCAAATCAGGATTCTTAGAAAAGTAGTTTCTTGTTACTTTCTCAAATGTCCTGCTCTTCACGGAGGGGAGAAGCGAACATGGAGGAAGCTGACTTGAGACAGGGAAGCACCCACAGGAATGAGAGCTGAAGGGCAGCAGGCAGGGGTGAAGTCCCGGTCCAGAGGGGTCAGGTGGCAGAGGATAGGCCCATGTCAGGCTTGCATCTGTCAGGTGTAACTCCAGCCCAGGCAGCAACACACCTCATTCCTCATTCCCTTGTATCAGGAGAGCAGTGTACTCCCACATGTCAGCGTGTTTGCCTTTTCAGAGTGAAGTGTACCACCAGGCAGAGAGGAAGTAAACAGAAAAAAACAGGAGGAATAAAGAGTGCCCACAGTGCTGACTTGACTAGGAGCCCCACCCTGAGCTCTCAAGGGATGGAGGGAACACAATTGTGCGCGGTTTGGTTTTTCCTCTTAACTTTGAGCACTAGGAAAATGTCACAGACCAAAAAAATAAATAAATAAATAAAATTATCCATTTGTATAATTATTGTGCATTGATAATTACGACAAATACCACATGGTAAATGAAAATAATCTGAACAGACAGGCCTTGCAGGTCCTCTGACTCTAGAACATAAGATCGCATCCCTTCCTTCCAAACGCATTCCTCAGTGCTGTGGCTTAACAGACCTATTAGAAAAGCCGGTGCTTTCTCCAGATCTTTGAGTCTTCATTCTGGAGGAACTTTGACCTAATAATTCACTGCTCTTTTCTGTGCTTGAGCAGCCTTCCCTAACAGCGCTGTCTTCTCAAGACTCTAGAGAATGGCGAGTAAGAGGGAGGGGCTTTCCTTCGCCCCACCCCACAGCAGCGAGGAGCTTCCTGGCGCTCAGTGCTTTATATTGGTCTCATAGTACATTAGTCACTTTTCTGTTGCTAAGATGAAACACCATGGCCATAGCAATTTATAGAAGGAAAGGTATCTTTGGGCGTATGGTGGTTCCAGAGTCCAGGAGGAAGGCATAGTGAGCAGCATGCGTAGAAACAGGAGCCTGAGAGCTCACATTTTGAACTGCAAGAAGAAAGCATAGGGGGCAAAATGCAATTACGTGAAACTTTTTAATCTCAAATCCCACCCACCCCTAATAGCACACTTTCTCCTATCAGACCACACCTCCTAAGCTTCAGCAACCAGCCCCTCCAACTGGGGAAGGAAAGTTTAAAGGCCCAAGGCTGTGGGGGAACGTTCTAATGTAAACAACAGCAGTCAGCCAGATCCATGTTGTAGAAATGTAAATCTGACTCACCCAGTCCCAGTCTAAACAGCAGGAAGCCTTGCAGTAACCCTGGGCATAAACCCTCAGGTTCTCCCCCTGACTTGAAGGAGTCGCCTAGTCTGACCCCTGCCATAGCTCTCAGCATTTTCCCACTACCTCCTTGATGCTCCTGGGAAATGAAAGTGCAGTCTGGCCTTGCACTTCCAGGTTTCTGTTTCCCACTCCCACCCCTTTGCCTGTTTCCTTGGGCAGCAGCATGACTTACTATTCACACAAGCCTTTGCTCCGCGGTAAAGCCCTTAGGAGCCCTTACAGAGGGCTGTGGACCATGCCACATATTTGTTTCAGCCTCTTCGCAGAAGTTTCTGCTATAATTCACCAGATATCGTTTCTAGCTGATACTGTAAAAGTGCCCTAATTAAAAGTGTCATTCGCTTTTCTCTCCTTGATTTGACAATGTCCCAGTTTAAGATGTGAGCAAAATTAATACATGCCCCCGCATTGGAAAAAAGTGCCCACACCACTCAGAACAGATATTAAACCACCCTGTTCTGGAAATAATGAGTAAACAATACAACTGCAGCTAAAATCATCTGTACCCACTTCCCTCTGCCGTGGGGTCGCAGCTGTCTGTCTCCACGGGCGCTAGAGAGAGTATCTCTTCACTCTGAGCTGTTTCTAAACTCCTAAAAGTATCCAGTCTGCACAGAAATCCCCCAGGCTCTATATTTTGGAAGACTTTGGGGTGAGGATGCATCAGGCTTTATGTCTGCCCTGATGTGTGGTTATTGGTCCATGCTATGTGCCTCGTGAGAAGGAAGAAACAAGGATGAATGGCAACTCTGAGAGAGCAGCTTGAATGAGGAGTAATGTGATTTCTCAGACACTTTCCCACCTCTCCACTGCTCCACCCCTCCACTGCTCCACCCCTCCACTGCTCCACCCCTGCACACAGGCATGCATTTTCTCACAGTTCGTTATATTGAGGCCCAACAGCCAGTTCCATTCTGAACAGGATTCCAGAGGCCACTCTGGATGTTAGCTCAGAGGACAAGAAAGGGAACTTGGGTTCAGTGACATGTTAGCGCTATGCCTAGGTGGGTTCAGCCAGTTACAGGACTCCTCAATTCCTGCACTGTGGCCAGACCTGAGGCTGACGTGACCCTGCCTCTTGCTGCCAGGTTGAGGTTTACCTGCATGCTTGATGAAGTAGAGTTAAAGTGACTCAGACTAGTTCAAACCAGAGTGTCTCCAGTCATCTGACACAGGACAGGTGCCTCCTTCAAGAGACTTTATTGCTAGGGCAGTTTGGCTATTTACATAACCTCTCTGAAGATAGATTCTTCCCTTCCCCTGTCATGTGAGCTGCACAGAGTTCTCAAAAGCCCCAGGAGCTTCTGCGGGAAATGGAAGATCATTTCTGAGATGGGTCCTAGGTGCCCTGTGTCTAACCCCCTTGTCTGAGGGGTTAGCAAAGTCTTTATCTGGTTTGCATATGGTACTTTCCTGCATCACTTGGATCTCCTGCTTCTGCAGTTTAAAAAGAAGCCTCTTCACCAGGTTTCCATGGCAATCTCATGCTGCCAGGCTGCCCAGTGTGCTGGTCTTGAGGGGCAGTGCATGCAACCTGATACCGACACTAGCATAGCCTTATCTTCCACGCTGGACCACATATCCAGCTACATAGGGCAGGTGTTTCTACCTCCCTTTGAACACTTTGTTTTTTATCTGTGCTTTTCTTCTTGCAGCATTCTGGCCCTTAAGGGTCACTCCCAATACCTAACCCTCGGTCAGCTAATCTCAGGTAGTTCTGTACCTCCCACCGGAAGGCAAAGGCTTCTGCTTCCCCTTGTTTCCCGTGACAGAGTTTCCTTGGTCTTGTTCAGGGGGGTGAGTGTGGTCCTGGACTTCTTTGACATGCAGATGGAAGAGGCATCTCTGGGTCTCAGCCACTTGAGTACCTTAGCCTCTCCCACAGAAACTGAAGACGTTAAATAAGAAGGAAGGACAGAAGGAAGGAAGGAAAGGAGGAATGGAAGGAGAAAGGAAGAATCATTTCACCTTCTGTGCAATTACTGCATCCCAGTTCAAACAAAAGTGATTCAAAACCATAGGGCAGTACCAAGCATGGGAAGAGAATTCACTTTCAAGCAGCACTGTGGCCTAGGACTTGAGGTTGTGAAAACCACTGGTCACTGTAGGAAGCAGCAGCTTCCTGTTCTATAAGCTCAAGTCGACGACAGAACACTGCCATGGTGGTAGGAAGTCAGGGTCCTGGAGGGATCTTAACGTGGATACAGCCATGGTGCCAGCTGAACAAGGCTGGTCTCTGAGCTGGTCAAACGTGCATGCAAAGGGAGAGCGAATCCTCACTGTGCGCCTACTGGCCTGTCAAGAACCCAGCATTCCCCAGCACCCCAACTCTTCCAAGTGAGGGGTCTATGCTCTCCCCTCTGGGCACTGTGATCTACCAGGGAGCATCACTCCCTTTCTGTCCTTACTCCAAAATGTTAAAGTGGGCTCCTTCTTCCTCCTGCTGATAGCTCAGTTTTAGAGCTATGGGTGTGTCCCAGCGTTTTGGACCCAGAACTGCCTCCAGGAAAGGAGGTATGGCCAAGCCTCTGGGACAGGAGGGAGGGCACGGGCTTGAAAGACTCACAACAGGTACTGAGTAGACTTGGAAAGGCAGGGTGCTTCCTTCTGTATCAGCTAGGCAGTGAGCTCCCTACTGAGGGCTGTTTTCCTACATGAGTGACCACATGCTGCCTTGTAAACAGAACACATTCATATGTTATACTGAAGAGCACATGGTCATTCTTTTTCACATACCCCAACATACACATAGACACCTCCACATGCACACTAGCACTCAAGTACACACACAAACACACAACTAACATACAAATTGACATACCGTATTTTTTGGACCATAAGATGCTCTTTCCTCTCCCCAAAGTGAGGAGGGGGAATTAGGGTACGGCTTATGGTCTGATTGCTGTTTTTACTGTTTTTTTTTTTTTAAAGATTTATTTATTATGTATACATGTGACTGCCCATCAGAAGAGGGCACCAGATCTCATTATAGATGGTTGTGAGCCACCATGTGGTTGCTGGGAATTGAACTCAGGACCTCTGGAAGAGCAGTCAATGCTCTTAACCTCTGAGCCATCTCTCCAGCCCCATTTTTTCCTGTTTTTCTTGTTTTACTGCTCTAAAAACTGGGTGAGTCTTTTGGTCATGTGTGTCTTACAGTCCAAAAAATATGGTACCCCAACATGCACAACACACAACACACACACACACACACACACACACACACACACACACACACACACACACATACACACACAGAGCAAACTACAAAACAGCACAAATTCACCACACTGAATTTTAGCAACCACTCTTCCATTTGGTCAGGAAACATAAAAATGGTTTTTAAATCTGCTTTGCATAAAAGCCTTGGCGTGAGGGTAGTATGAAAGCACACATGCACAGTGTTAGTGTACAGGAAATTCCACTGGTTTGCCTTGGCAACCTAGAATCTGCTTATGTCATCACCTGCCGCCACTAGGTGTGCCAGATGTGTGGAGCCAGATAAAAGGATCCACCCTTGAGCCCAACTCTCTCTTTGTCCTGGGGTCCCCTCTCTCTGCCCTCATAGCTTTTCCCCTGTCTGTCTGCCTGTTTATGTGCCTCCATCACTTCCCCAGATCCTCTCTACTCTTCCCTCCCTTTATGCCAGATTTGTTGCATGGCATGATTTCTCAGGGGTACACTATGGCTCAGCCTGCCAAGGATGCCTCCTCACTGCATTATTTTTTATAACAGACAGGATAGTTGCCTATTTCTTTTCTCAGATGTGCTGTGTGTGTGTGTGTGTGTGTGTGTGTGTGTGTGTGTGTAGTGGTATATGCACAGGTGTGTACTTGGGTGATTGTGCCCATCTATATACCTATATGTGTGGGCCAGAGAAAGATGGTGTCTTTTTGTGCCATTCTTTATCATCATCATCATCATCATCATCATGATGGAGATAAGGCCCTTTGTTAAATCTGAAGCTCACAGTTTTGTCTGTGTTGGTCAGCCAGCTTCCAGACCCCTGCTCTGTCTCTCTGTCACACAGTGCTGGAGTGACAGGTATGCCCAATCATGCCTGGCTTTTATGTGTATGCTAAGGATTTGAATTCCAAGCCTCTTGCTTGCAGAGTAAGGATAACTCTCAGAGCTTTCTCCCTTACTTCTCTCCGATTTTACAAGATTAGTATATTTAAAGCGATTTGGTATTTCCAGTACTTGGCGTTTGCTGAGAGACATAGTCCATCATTTCGCTTTCAGATGTGAAGTTTTGTTCCTTAGCAGCTCTTCAACCTAAATGCTATGGGTTAGTATCTATAGCATTTTATTTTATTATAAACTCTGGGGACCCATCCCAGTTTCCAATGAATGACAGTCAAGTCAAAAGTAAATGTTGTAATAGCAAATTATCTCTTGTGCCCCCAATGGATGCAGACCAGAATAGCAGGGGTTTGCCCATGCAAATGACTTCCATGGCATGGAACTTAGATATGGAAGACTCTTAGGGAGGATATCAAATATCTACATATGTAGATGAGCACTTGCCAGGTGAGTGCCCTTCTGACAGAAAGATTTGCATTTTGCTGTGGCTCAGCAAGCATAGCAAGCTGACTTGAAGACTCCATTGAAGACAGAAAATGTCAAAGCTGTTTTTTAGGAAATTGAGTTGTTTCTTCCAAGCTAGCATTAAATCAAGGGAAAATCAGTAACAACACGAAGGGGTGGTATATCTCTGGGTCTAATTTGAAATTTTACATATGGTAACAGCTATTGTTAAATTATCCATAGCTAATTGGTCTTAAACTGGAAAGACAATTAAACATGTTCTGGGCTATTAACCAGCCATATTTTAGGTGTTTGCCTAATTAGACATTTCCAAAACTATTCATTTGCATTGGTTAATTTTTCTAGAAATTAGATTTCCTGTTTTTTTTTTCTTGTATTTATTCTTTCTGAAGTTGTTTCTATAAAATTCATTGAAGTTGTTTCTACAAAGACAAGGACTTGATATACAATATAAAATTCTATAGCCAATCACTGTATTAACCTTTGATTCTTAGTCTATAACAGAAAATGCTACACAATAGGAAATGGGACGTGTGCTCAAGTGTCAGGCTCTTCGTCAATATCTTGATGCTTATTACATATGTGAATGCATGTGTACATATATCATAGAATGCCATATACATTTGTATACATTTGTATATATATGTATATATGTGTGTATATATATATATACACACATAATATATATATGTATATATATATATAAAGTTTTAGGAGAATAATGATAACTTTGTTCTTGTCTTCAAGTAACACAGGGTGATATAATTAATCTTAGGTACTTTTATTTTATTTTACTTTATTTTTATTGTGGATTGAATTTAAAAGGGAAACAGCTCTGGTCTCTTTACTCCTCAAAGCCAATTTATTTTTCTGAAGCTTCGTAGAAATGTAAGAGACAAAATCTAACATGGCCTGGAAAAGGTGGAACAAACAGAGACAGGTCACAGCAAGTCTTTGCCCAAGAAGGACACTCTTAGTTTAAGTTTCTAAGTTTTTTCTTAAATTCCATTTTATTTTTCTGTCAAATAGATATATTATGGACCAAGTTTTTCCAGTGACACATATGGCCTAATCCATTATCATTTTAGAGGGTTTTTTTTGTTTTTGTTTTTGTTTTTTGTTTGTTTGTTTGTTTGTTTTGGAGCTAATGAGCCATACCTATGGACATCAGTGAAATTTCTGGTTTACTAAGTTTCTCTTCAGTCACCCAGTGCCCTTTCCCACCCCAGCATTCCTGGGTAGACACATCACATTTAGGTTCCATGGCCCTAAGGACCTCAGACTGAAACAATCTAACTCTTCCTTTTCAATGGTTTACAGCAGTGGTTCTCAGCCTGTGGGTCATGACCCCTTTGAAGGGGTCAACACACCCTTTCACAGAGGTCACTTAACTCTATTAGAAAACATCCATATTTATATTGTGATTTATAACAGTAGCAAAATTAGAGTAAAAAAAGCAGCAACAAAAGTAATTTTGTGACTGGGGGTCACCACAATATGAGGAGTGGTATTAAAAGGCCTCAGCACTGAGCATGTTGAGAACTGCTGGTCTAGAGCCTCTAGAAGGAACCAGTCCAGGGGCTGCTGGGTGCTGTCATGGTGGGGTCTGCCTGAGAGCTTTCTTGTGATGTGACTGTGGTTATACAGTTATGGGAGGAGGCTGCAGGGTCAGTTGTTACTTGACCCCATCCTGGAAGGTGCTACAAGACTTCCCTTTGCAGCTCCTAACTCCAATCCCTGCAGTAGTAGAATTCCCCAGACCTTGTTTTCCATCTTGTCCTTCCCTTATTGTCCATCCTGATTTCTCCAGGAAGATGTTGTCAAGTACAGCTCACATCTGCATGATGGGAATATGCAGGGTTCCTCTGAGAGACAGAGAGGACAAAGCATGCATGGATATTCTTGCACTCTGAGGAAATGTTTCTGTTGTTAATTTCTAGAGTGTTGAGATCATTTTGCTCTTGGTGAGCATTTTTCTTATGCTTTGGATTATAACTCAACACTGTTTTATTTGTTGGTTTTATTTGTGTGTTTGAGTATGTTCCTTGGGTGTAGTGCCTGTGGAGGCCAGAAGAGGGCGTCAGTTTCCCGTGGGCCACCTGATGTGGTTGCTGGGAACTGAACTCAGGTCCCTGGGAGGATTAGGAAGCTCTCTAAACCAGTAAGCTATTTGTTGGTCAAAGTATTCCCTTTTGCCCATTAGGAGCTTAGTGTTTTGGACAAATTCATAAGGTCACATTGCCTCAACTCATCCTAATGAGGACTGCAAGGAAAGTCGATGAAATAGCATTGTATAGTTAGAGATCAAAGCCAAATAAAAGTGTACCAGAGGTCACCAACACCAAAGGCCAGCAAGTGTGTTCTGTATGAGGAGATGGAGTCAAAGGAACCAGGGCTTTTGAGGAGCCCCTACCCTGTGCTAATACGAGAGGAGCCTGTCCACACCTGTGCTTACAGAGAAAACATACTGCCAGCAATCTCAGGCATCTTTACAGCAGCCAGGACCCATCTTGGAGCCACAGCCCGTGACTGCTTATGAATGCATCTCAGATACTTATCCTGAAATTTTATAGGAGAGTTAATCATTCACTTACATCTGGGTTTGAGGTAAATAAACTTGACATTACTAACTAAACCTAGACTACCAGCACATTCAAAAGACCCCTTGACTCTTTTAATTGTATGTCTTTAATGTCCTTGAAGTTTTAGCTAGGACAAGAGATGGAGATAAGGTGGACACAAAAAGGGACAGGTGGTTCACCTCCCAACTCTGGGGGAGGCAGAGACTAGTGAATCCCTGGGCTTGCTGCCCACCGCCCTTGCCAACTTCAAGAATTTCTAACAAGGAGAGATCTTGTCTCAGAGCAAGGTGGGTGGAGCCTGAGGAGCAATACCCGAGGTCACTTTGGTTTTCATAACCATAGCTATCCCCGTAAGCATGAATACATGCACATGCCATGTGCATGTATACACATACACACATACACATGTACACCCACTTACACATCCCACATACATACAGGTGCTCCCTCACATATATCACACATATTGCACACACATACACACACACACACACACACATACACGCACACACACCACAAGGATCTTAAAGTAGGAAGGGCACTTTTTGGATAAAAGAAGGGGTCCAGAAGGCATGTCAGGAGGGTAATGGAGAAAGAATAGGATCTAAATATATTGCATGCATAATTAATTGTTAAAGATTAAATACATCTTAAAAACTAGGACAATTGTAAGTGTAATAAAATCTTGGAAATAAAACAACTAAATTTATTGATTAAAAACATATGAACTACATATGTAATCATGTAAATAGCTTGAAATAGTCTCTTAAACATAGTTTCAGATTTCATTGATACATAGCATACATATTATGCTGTTATATAATTAAAATAAATTGCAGAGGCTATAGCACCGAAAACAAATGTGAATTTCCCATGCAAACTTCCAAAAGAAGGCAGCAACCAACAGTGCCATCCAGTCATGACACCTATGGACCACAGCAGTGACCAGCCTGGGTCCAAAAATCTAAGGCTGCAGTACTGGCATGTCCATCATGGCCATATCCGAGAGTGACATGGAAATCACATCTAGATCTAGAAACTTAGGTAACTACTAAGGCCTAGTATAATCATGGACCTAGGAAGAGAACCTACAACTGCCACTTCACTAAGCCAACATAACTACATTTTGAATGGTTGTCCTTATACTCACAGCGAAGAACAGTTCTCATCCTTTGTCAAGGAAACTTCTATTTGCAATAGACTAAGAGCATTACAGAGAAGCGCGACTGATCAAAACACAGAGTTGTGAGGCCCAGTTCCAACTGATATGTCTACAACACAACTTCTGCACCTAAGGTCCAAGGATCATTGACGAGAAGGGAGTAGAAAGATTTAAGAACCAGAGGGACATGGAGCTTGCTGTGTGCTTGTGTCTCCTAGAAAAGTTGGAAGCTACAACGCCCATCAAGTTTGAACAAAATAGCTGACTAAATATGACCCAAACAATGATGCCACTAGTGAATATGCTAACATGGACAAGGGGAAGCTCACCAGGCCTTGACGCCACACAAAGACCTTCAAGGAAATAAAGATTTCTGAGAGAAGAGGAATAACAGGGAAGAACATGGCAATTGGTGATCTAATGCTAGTTGGCCAGCCCTGAGATCATATGCACACAAGTACCATTATACAAAATTGTACTTATGTGTTTGTGAATATACACACATACACACAAAAGGGTGGGCATGGATTTGAGAGAGGGGAAGGGAGTGGACATGGGAGGGCTGGAAGGGAGGAAAGGGAAGGGGTAGATGATTTAATTATATTATAATCTCGAAAACAAAAATGTGGACATTTAAAGATCATAGTCAAGGGGGCTAGGAGGACATCTCAGCAGTTAGGAGATCCTGCTGCTTTTCCAGAGGCCATTGGTTCAGTTCTTAGAACCCACAAGGTGGCTCACAACAATTTGTAACTCCAGATTAAGGGGATCCAATACCCTCTTCTGGCTTCTTTGAACCCTGCATGTACATGGTACAAATACATATACCCAAGTAAACATACAAACACAGAATAAAATGCATTCTAAAAAATGGACAAAAACATTAATCTTCAAAACCAGTAGAGTAATCAAAATTAGAAAAATATTTTTGTTGGGGTTGTGGAAGCCCAGGTTCACACTCACTGTTTAACTGAGGACAACCTTGAATTTCTGATCCTACGGTCTCTGCCTCCAGAGTGCTGGTGTTATAGGCATCCATCACTATACTTGCTTTCTGTGGGATTGGCCACGATACCTTATGGATGCCTGGCAAGCACTCTAATAGCAAAGCCATTCCTAATCCTTAAAATTGATATTTATATGAAAATGTAAAGATATATACTTATTGCACATGCACCAGGGAAAATAAGCAATTAGTAAAGTAGAAGATATTTGAATGACTTGGCATAAGCAACATAATGGGTGTATGAGAGGAGATGCCAGTCATTATAAAAAACACATTGTACCCAAGTATACTGTGCCTCCTTAAGGAAAAAAATCTTTCATATTGAGCCCTTAACAAATCTCAAAAATTGGACAATATTTTGTATTCCCTACCAATGTTGTTTAAATAGAAATTAATATGAAAGAAGTTCCTAGAGAAATCTCATCCTTGTAAATTAAGCTTATATGTACATCCACATTAATAAATAACTTGTTTATATATTATGTATACACTGATAGCTCATAAAGCAAAATGGTAACAAAAACTAGAAAAAATGAAAAAAATATCACTAGGGTAGAAACAGTCTTATAGTAATATGAGAGCCAGTCTTAAAAGTTAAAAGACTACAATAAAATAAAAAAGAGATTATAAGAAAGTAAATAAATAATTAATACAATAGAGACTACTTAGTGTATCAATGAGTAAGTCATTAAGAAAATCTTATATAAATGGGTCCTTAATAAGCTTGAAGAAAGAGACAACTGCTATTAAGAAACAAATGCCTATGTAAACTAAATTTGGTACCTTATAACTGAGGAACAAAAAAATGTAATAATTCCCTTAAAACCTCTGAGGAAGTGAGATCAGAAGGTGAGATCTTCCCAGGAAGGCAATACAAGCAGGATGATTTTATATGTTATAAACACCCCATTCCTAAAGATGAGATAACAGTAATGCTAACCAATTATAACAGAAATTAAAAGAGAAAGTAGAAGTCAACTTCTTAGGAAGGCCAACAGAATCTTTGTGTCAAATTGAATACAGTAGTCAAAGAAGAGATCGTAGACCATGTCCAGTGATAAATATAAGTACAGGTTCTTAGCAAAGAATAGACAAAAACTATCAGCCTACTGGTAAACTGCCAATAAAAATTGATAGATAACCGACTCCTCACATGCATCTTGAAGAACATCCATAAGGCAACTGGTAATAATGTGTATTATTTATGGAAGAACAAAGGAAGCAAACCTGTTAGGAAATGGTTCCTAAACTTGAGACTAAGTCACACACGCACACACACACACACACACACACACACACACACACACACACACACACACACACCACACCACACACACACCAGCCATGGTAATCCTTATGTGCTGTCAATCAGGAACAGTATGCAGATAACCAACATTACAGCTTCTATTTTACAGAGCGCCAGCTTTTTTGCTGGTGTTACAAGACAGAAGGAGTGAAGGTGAGAGTTAGTTTTGTCTCTCATTTCTATGTCCAAATGCTGCGGAGAAGCACGAGGTGGGGAAGGGCTTGCTCTGCCTTGCAGTCTGAGGATGTTATTCATCATGGCATGAGGAAGGCATGGTAGCAGGGGCCAGAGGCACCTGTTCCGTTGCATCTGCAGACCAGAAGCTGAGAGACATGGATGCTGGTACCATGTTCTGCTCACCTCCTGTGTATTCAACCCAGGACTCCAGGTCATAAGATGGCACCACCAACAGACACTTAAGGTGCAGCTCCCCCCTCAACTGACCTAATGTAAAGCTCTCTCAGAGACATGCCCAGAGGCTGGTCTCCTGGGCTAGTCTGGATCCTATCAATTTGACAGTGTTTATTAACCATCATATACAAGTACTGTAAAGGGTCATTATAGCCGGGTGTGGTGGTGCATGCCTTTAATCCCAGCACTCAGGAGGCAGAAGCAAGTGGATCGTTGTGGGTTCAAGTCCAGCCTGGTCTACAAAGCGAATCCAGGACAGCCAAGGCTACACAGATACACAGAGAAACCCTGTCTCAAGAAAACAAAACAAACGAATAAACAAACAAACAAACAAAAAAACGAGAGAGAGAGAGAGAGAGAGAGAGAGAGAGAGAGAGAGAGAGAGAGAGGAGAGAGAGAGAAATTAGCAATAGCTTGTAATGAATAGCTATAACAGTATGCTGTGGTAAGCTCTTTAGACTGGGTCATTACAAGGATGTTTTATAGAAAATGTTACAAATCATAATCTAGAAAACATGACGTAGGGAATTATGATCTTACAAAAAGCGTTCAGATAACTAAGAAAGAAGAATCTGTCCATCTGAATTCACATTTTTCCCTCATTAAAGCTTCTCAATTTCTAAAGAGCGGGCTGACCAACAGACCTTACCTGCTACTGCCTTGTGTAACACTAAGCAACGAACTTCCGAAAAGGGGTCTTGATAAGCTATTTGTTTGTTTTTGTTTTCGTTTTCCCAAGACAGTCTCACTATGTACCCTTGGGTGGCCTAAAACTCACTGCTTAGAGCAGGCTGGCCTGGAACTTATAAAGATCTTCCTCCTTCTGCCTCCTGAGTGCTAGGGTTAAAGGTGTGTGCCACCAAGCCTGACTGTTAGAAGCTCCTGATACATTGGAATTAGATGCTAAATACTCAGGTCATGCCTCTTAGTTACGTTTGCATTCTGTGGCCAAATGCCTGCTAGAAGCAACTTAGGAGAATGGTTTCCCTTGCTTCTTTGTTTCAGGGATATTTCAGTCAACCATTGCTGCACAGTTTCTGTTTCTCCTTCAGGGTATCCAGGCTTGATGAGCACCAAGCTGGACCGGAGAGAGAGGTAGCCATTGGGGGTGAGCGCATGAGCTCCATGACCACCTCAGTTGTGGCAGAGGTGTAGGGCATAAGCCTTCGTGTGCAGGCCCAGTGCAGGGAGATTTTCGGCGTTTGGGATGCAGTTTGACCTCACTCTTGCTCTGGCTCAGCTACCTTGCTCTCACAGCTCCCTGCTTCTACATCCCCACCCCGTTTTTATTTTATAAGGGGGGGGTATCATCATAGTCAATCAACCTCTAGGTTGAGATGGTTTGATATTGAACCAGGACCTGGTTGGTGGTCACTCAGGCAGTACGGCTTGCTTGCTGTTTTAGGAATTAGATGAAATAGGGGTCTAAAAGGAGAAAGCCCCAATAGCCAGTGCCAGGCCAAGGAAGGAAAGGAGGAAAGAAGCCACACCACCAGAGGATTTGAGTACCATGGTGTGGAGGTACTCAGGGCATAGCATGCTTGGAAATCCCGCTGGAGACCTTTAAGCACCTGTATGTTTTGTTTTACCAGTCCAGATTCAATGAAGTAGGAACAACATTCTTCCCACGTGACAATGCAACTCCCTCCCTGTTCAGCTGTCAGTAAGTCCAGAACTGTCCTGTTATATGGCAGCTCTCGTGAGGAAGATTGATCTGTTGCTGGAGCGACTTGAGACTATCCGTGGTGGAAGCCATGGCCTGCCTGGCTTATCCTGGAAGTCATCAGCCAGGTGTTGTGTACGGTCCTTTTGTTCTGAAAACACACAAACTGTTAAGGGAACATTGTGGTTACACTCCTGCGTTACCACCTGCATGGAATGTGTGGCATGCACAGATCAGCTAATGATGATTCCCTGATCTACGTCTGAGCAGGTAAAAGGTACCTGTCAACTTTATAAGTCCATTTGGACTGCATAACCAAACTGTAATACAAATTTCCATCCACATCCTATGAAAGTCATGGTGACCGTGTACCAGCTATTGATTGCAGAGACATTTATGTCTCAGACATTCTCCCAAGATGTCCTATGTCAGCCATCATGTCACTTGTTTTGTTGTTCTTTTGGGCCTCTTTTTCCATGTCCACGGTCAAGATTTTTTAGGAGGTCTTCTCTGGTCAAATCTAATTTTTATTAACTTTGAAGGAGTCCACAGCTTTTTTGTTTCCCCTTGAAACAAGAGCAAAGCCTCTTCGCCAATGCAACACTTTTTCTGACTTTTATTCTAAGTTTAATAATCCTTAAGATATATAAGCTGATTTGATTCAGCGGTCTTTTCTAAAATCTAGTGACTTTCTTCAGCAGCTGTATTACCTATTTCATAATTTAATCTATCTCTGGGAGACCTTATATCCCCCTTTCATTTTATGAGCATTAATTTTAAGGTATGGTTAGAATTTTTAAGATAATTTCTTGACCAGTAGGATTGTAAGCTCTACCAGTAGCAAGTTTTATGTTATTATTGGATACATATGCTGGAACACTATTAGTTTTCATTTATAAAGCTACCCTCATAACAATCATTACTTCTAATAAATGTGTAATAAAAGGAACAGTCTTTTTAGAACTCGAGGCAGAAGCTCACAGAAATCCTGAATAGATATCAATTGTTTGATGCATATATTTTAAATTTCCAAACTCTACAAAATGAAACATATCTATCAGCCAAATTTCATTTTAGGGCATCTTTAAGGTTACTTTCAGCGGGTAATGGAACTTGATTATGTAAATAACAAGTTAGATAATTTTTATAATTTCCTTGGCTTGTTGCCGGGTTATAGAATGTTCTTTATTTAAACCTCTACTGTTAATATGATATCTTTTATGAAAATGTGGAGCTTCTAATTGCAGTTGTATAAATGACAAAGCTAATTTTGAATCATCTTGAATAAGTTTAGTAGATTTTATATGTAAAACAATTTTTTGCATATCCGTAACTATATTAAGAGATTTTGGAAAAATCCAATAGAACTATGAGAATACCATATAGGTCTGATTTTTTTTTCCCCCCGACGGAAACACATGGACTTAGAATTATTTTACTTATAATTCCGGTTTTATAACCTGTCGTTCTTGATTTATTGGCGTCTCTATAAAAGGTTAGAGCGTTAGAAAACGGTGTTTCTTTATATGAGGAAGAATCCGATTAATTCTTTTTACTAACTCAGGTCACTTGCTTTGGAGGTATGTGTTGTTAATTTTTCCCAAGAACTTGTTGTAAGTTCTTCGTCAGTCTCTGCCGGCTGCACATCATGAGGTTCTCCGTGCCCCTGAGTTCTTTCTTAGAGCAAACACAGGGGTGTTCCGTGGACTACGGAGGGGCAAGTATCCTGAAGTTGGGGTTGTTATTCACTAACTGTGTGAGTGTAAGTGTTTTAATTTTTTCTATTAGGGAAAAACAAAACAAAACAACAACAACAACATCCCAGGAAGAGACCTTTAATATTGAGTTATTCCCACTATTAGGAAATAATAGAAAGCATTTAAACAAAAATCAAGCAAAGGAGCAAGAAAATTCTAAGTTCTGGGCCAGTTGTGTGATCATAAGCAGCAGCTGCAGTGGCAAAACTCTGTCTGTTATTATTGGAATTGAGGTGTTGTGCTGGCTGGCTCGTAGATGGAAAAGCTGACAGGCACCTTGTGGCTAGAAAGCTCTGAGTTCTAGTTGAGCTGACAGGCAGCTACCAGCCAGAGAGCTTTGAGATCCAGCTGCCATCTATTTCTTTCTTCCAGTGGAAACCTTTGCGGCATGGGGCAGGCTGTCTCAGGAGCACCGGGCCTCCTTGAGGGGAACGTCATTTTTGTTTTCCACTCCACTCAACCTCTCCATCCAAGCACCGTCCCTTCCTTGCAGCCTGCCACCACTGACCACCTTGAGTTTTATGACACGGTTTTTAAGAGAACCCATATTTCCCTAATCAGAGATTTTACTTCTGATGTGATGAGGTATTTCTCATGATAGAAAAGGAAAGGAAATGCCAGGTCCAGAGAGAACTACTTTCCCATGGCTTGACAGCTGCCAGGGGATTGATTCTTCAAAGACTCAGATGCGAGCCTAGCTGCAGTTTTAAGAGTTCCAGTGACCACTCTAGTGGTTTTTTACTGCTTCATTACCAATTTTTGGTTTAGGTTTTCGTTTTCTAAGGAGATACAAGATAAAAATAACAGTGGGTTATTGCTGGTGCCCATACCTGCTTTCAGGGTTCACACAGAGGTTTCTGGGCCTTCTAGCAATGAATGCTAAGGAGTTGCTCTGGCCAGAAGGTGTCAGTTGCAGTCTCAAAGTGACTGAACCCAACATGAAGGTGCAAAAGAAAAACAAAGGGAGAAAAGATAGATGGATATCTCTCAGCATGGTGTGGGAGGGGTGCGCAGGGGGCCTTTGGGTCTTTTGTCTAATAACAGAGGCCAGAGGCACTCACCTATCCCCTGCCCATACCAGAGATCCTCTTACATTCCCATTGGGTACCAGTTGCTGCCCCATGTGTGTTTTTCTCGTGGAGTATCCAGGCTCCTGGCACACCAGGCTGGACTGGGGGAGGGAAGCTTAGTGGGGTCGGTGTGTGCAGTGCAGGATCTTGGTAGATGGTGAGTGCACAGGCAAACAGCCTTCTCTGGAGATAGCCTCAGTGAGAAAGCTCATTTAATCTGGGGAACAAAGGCTTTTTAACCTTTGGGAAGCGAGTAGAGGCTTTTAGGGGTGAATGTATACATCATTGGCAGGGGTCAAGGTACTGAGAATGGCTTATTTGTATGAAGAGGAATTCCAGATGCTTGCTGGACATGACCTTATAAGGAGAGGGGAAGTTTGGTTTGGCTGTCAGGCATTAGGCTACTTAACCACCTGAAGACTGGCAGAGGTTGGGGAATAAGGCTACACAATGCTGGAACAGGGAGACGCAGGACAAGGAGGAAACAGTCCTACTCCTGCCAGCCTCAAGAGAAGATTTTTGGGGTTTGGACATGCTTCAACCTCACTCTTGCTCCTCCTGGCCAGCTTACCCAGTCACTTGGCTCCCAAGCCTCACAAACCATGTTAGAAAAAGCATGGTGGCGTTGCTCAATCCTTGGCAGTTACTTCAAGCAAGCATAGGTGCCACAAGCAAACAACAAGCTAGAGCCAGGGATGGGTGTAACCTTCAAAGGGCCCACTTCATTCAGTATACCTCTGCTACATAGGTCTTACCTCCTGAGCTTTCACTGTCTCTTTACATAGCAGCCTTTGCTGGGAAACAAGCTTTGAAGGCATGGACCTGTTGGGGACACTTCAGACTTGACCCATCACTGTGAGTAGGTGTAAGCTAAAAAGAGGCTATCCTTAAGGAAATAGGCCTCGTTACATTAATAACTCCTACCCCAGAATTAGAGACAGTTTTGATCGTTGGTGCCACTACTCATGTGCTAGAATAAATGACATGGCTAGAGGAGGTCAGTGTCAGCTAAAGCAATGAATTCCTTCCATTTGTTCACATAGCTACCAGCGCACATTCAAAATAGCCAGGTGCATTAAAAACAAGTGCCAACATGATTTAAAACAAAGGTTTTATTTTCTTTAAACCAATCCAGATTTATTTCTGACACACAAAGAGCTTGAGAGTCATTACTCCTGTTTTACAAGAAGAAAGGGGAACAAATTGAAAATCAATAGAATTTCTTGGCCACACGAGAGAATTGATATGGAAGGGCAAATTGCCATCCTGAAATCTGAAGTGATAGAATATAGAGACTCATGGTGAAGATAAATTTGACTGCGACAGAAGCCACTGGAAGTGTCCGCTGGGGGAATGCATAAATGGTGATGGTGAGTTTCAGGAGGCTGTGAGGTCACCAGCAAGCATAGGGAGCGCCTAAAATGTTGAGGTCAGAATTCTACCACACATGAGTGCTCACACCTCCAGGACCACTGAAAAAGGTGTCATAGAAAAAGAAAAAGGACAAAAGTCATCGCAGCTGTTCCAGGCGTTCTCTAGGTTAGACTTACTGTATTGGAGAAGACTTTCCTCCGAGCCTCATCCCAGCCTGGGCCACAGAATCCCTCACTTCAGTTATTATGGGTTTTTCTGTCTCACAAGAGTGGGGAAGAAAAGCTAAGAAACATAAATGTACCATGAGAGTCCCAGGACCAGGAAAAGGAGAAAGTAAATCATAAATTTTAACCATGAAGCAGAGAGACATAGGACATGGTGCTTAGAAGAAATGGTAACATCTGGGAGAGATATAAATCTATCATCTATTGTCTACCTATCTATATCTATTGAGATATCTACAGAATATATCTGTGTCTAGCCATAGGTATCTATCTATCTATCTATCTATCTATCTATCTATCTATCTATCTAACTAGATAGGTATCTATCTAACTAGATAGTAACTATCTATCTAACTAGATAGTAAGATAGATAGCTGGATAGATAGATGATTGATAGGTGATAGATGGATATATATATCCGAGAGAGAGAGAGAGAGAGAGAGAGAGAGAGAGAGAGAGAGAGAGAGAGAGAGAGAGACGTTTAAAGCAAAGTTAAAATTAAGTGAACTCTAGTTTCATTCCTGAAAGTGAAAAAATAAAAAAACCCACCAAACAATAACTGGAAAAAACAAACTCAAAAGACTTAAGCTTAACTATTATAATATAAAACAAAAACTCAAATAGATATTAAGCAAAAATTTTGCTCTTTCAAAGAATTATTAAAAACAAACCTGTGGCAGTATCTTTTTTTTAGCAAAAGAAAATTAAGTAAACCAGTGAAACAATAACTAGGAACAAAAAAGTTGCTATGAGTTGAAAAGGAAGAGGCTGAACGCCCTAGGGATCTACCATTCATTTGGGAACTTAATGGCAGGCGTATGATCCTGGGCAGCAGCAAGACCAGAGGATGCTCCAGTTTGGTTCACTTCATGCTGTAGTGGAGGAAGTGGGGTAGAGCCTCGGTCCTAATAGCACCAGGATTCAGCAAGCAGCAGGCAACATGTATCATGTGTCAGGAATCTGCACGAGAAAAGCCCTCTGAGTTCTTAGGGTCTGTCATGGCGGGTAGGACTCAGATAACTTCCTGTTTTACACTGAGTGTTCTTCAGTGATTGAGGCAAGCCATCTAGATGTACAGTGTAGAGGTGAGGCTTAACTTCACAAATGCATATGTTTGCATTGAAAGAAGAAAAAAATCAAGCAATATCCATGCAGCCATATGAATTTATTTTATAAGTTGAAAGGTAAACAATCTATTCTAATTTATAGGATGGTAGTGTGGGCCAAATTAGGGAGGAGTGTGCTTAGTCCCCTGAAGAGGAAGCAGAAATGGTTCTGTGGGGTGATATTACCTGCTTCGAACCCAGGGAGTTCATGGATAGCTTGGGCTTTCAAATAATTATACTATCTCGAACTTTCACATTTACTATTTTAGTTTCCAGTAAAAATAATATATCAGCCATTATACATTTCAACAGAAACTCTTAAGGAGCTTTAAAAAGAATATACGCATAAGAACTATGTAAGTGGAACCTGGGATGAGATTAAATGTTAGCAAAAATTCAGGAGCAAGAATAGAGGCTAACTGGCCTGGGCAGTGTGGGGGAAACATAAAGGTGAGACCCTGATTGAGTGAAGTGGGGGCATGAAACCTACTCCATGTGATGAACACAGACATTGTCAGTCACTTCTCTACCAGAATCCATTGCAGTGGGAAGAGAGAAGAAGTCTTAGTGTGGCAGATGAACATGTTGTCCCTAGGGAAGTCAAACCCCTCCAGATAGACAAATGAGACAGATTTGATATAGGTATAAAAATGATTGAAAGACAGATGATAGATGGATAGATAGATGGTACTTTGACAGGTAGATGATGGATGGATAGATGACAGATGATAAATAGATGGATGATAGATGTGTGATAGAAGATTGATGGGGAGATAACTGGATAATAGGTAGTTAGTTGGATGGGTAGATAAGGAATGAGGGAGATGGATAAGTGGGTGTATGGCTGGCTACATAATACTTGAATAGTCTCATAACAGCTCAGCCACAGTAACTAATAATTAAACATTGTCAGTTTTACATCAGAATACCTGAGACAACCTACTTCTACAGGGGAAAGGGTTTGGGATCTCACTGTTTTACAGGTTTCAGCTCAGTGTTTGTTCCAACGTTATATTTGGGTCTGTAGTATGTCAGCATACCATGGTTAAAAAAAAAGAAAAAGAGAAAGAGAAAAGGACGGCAGAGGAGATCTTTTTATTTTGTGGTAGCCACAAAGCTAAAGGAGAAATTGGGGAGGGCGAGGGTCTCATAAATGCCTTCAGAAACATACAAGCAAAGTCCTAACTTTCTGTTGACTGCCATCTCCACAATTTCTAAAAACATCCAAGTAGTAATGTGAGCTGATGACAGAGACATCAACTCATGGGTCTATGGGAGACATATCCAAATGACAGCATTAACTACAATCTATGATACTCAAAAAAGAACAGGGTCCCTAGTATTCTTTAAATGTCCCACTCTATTATGCAAGAAGAGAGATGGAATTCTGCACATGCACTGAGAATGGACAAGTGAAGATGAAAATTTCCCACTTACAGTAACAGGTTGGGAATGCAGAGAAAATATAAAGAGCAAAAACATCGATGCATGGGTGGGTACCAAGAAAATTAACTGTGACTCTAGAGTTGACTCTGTTTCCAGAGGGGAGTAAAAGAGATGGAGAAACAGATGAGGGAGGGAAAAGCAATACTTTCAGTAGACCAGTGCAAGGTGTGATGTGTATGCGATGCTCAAGGCAGGAACCGTTAGAGAAGTGAGTCCTGATTTAATGGACTCACAATATCACTGCATGAAAAGGGTCACAGTCCGGGTCTATCACCCCAAGCCTCAGAAGATGGAAGAAACCTGATGCATCAGCTGCTCAAATGTGACTCTGTTGTGTGCCCCATCAGCCACTATGATGCAGGCATTGCACTGTCAATGACATCACAGCTAGAAGAGGATAGAATAACACCACAGTTAACAAGCAGTGGGCAAGTGAAGTCTCAGAAGCATGACTCTTACGTGGTCATACTCAGATGCCTTGGCAGGTCCACAATAGTGACAAGGAAAACTAGGCAAATTAAAGGAGCATAGGAATCCCAGAAAGATAAGAGATGGTCTCTAG